>NC_141085.1:45160126-45300490 GCF_041138505.1 Cibotium barometz | reverse complement strand
CCCATCAATAATTCTCATTATGAAATTATGGATTAAGGAAAAAAGGTTTTGTGGAACCAATCTCAAACTGGAAATTTTACTTGTATAGAATCTCTGTTTTCTTTTAAAGGACTGTTTTATGCCAGAATGCTGGAGGAAGCATTTGGTATGTGTTTAAACTAAGAAGAGGCTCGTGTTGCAACAGCTGGCGGGGAGTCGTCGAGGGACATCGCTCACAGCAAAGCCTATCGAGGTCTTGACCAGCATCGGTATGGTTAAAAAGAGACTCAATTCTGTTATGGCAGGATAGATGAAGTAAATCCCGGATAAAAATTGTTCTATGGAAAAGAATCATTGGCTGTGCCTCTCAATGAGGAAAAAAGCGTTGGTCTCTATGATCCAAGTGCAAGTGTTTTTTCTTGATCTATGGGACTTACGAGTTCGGTCAGATCAGTTCAGTTAGTTAAGGCTCTTGACTTTGTTAGAGTAAAAATATCACAGAGGAATCGCTCGTGCTTTCCAGGCGAGGGAAGTTTTTCCGTGTTCGGTTTTGGAAGAACCGAGGGATTAGTCTCTTGTTCGGATATACGTGGGCGAGGCCTCTGCGTTTTTGCATCAACATGTTCTAGATGGTGTTTAGGGCTGAAAGAAGACCCCCAGAGCTCCCACGTGTTACAAGTGCATCCTCCATATTGTCCATCCCAATCAAGGAGGACTCGACATAGTCATTTTGCCATGATGCAATATCCTTCTATGAGGATGACTCTACAAACTCATCATTGTAACCCAATACATCATCACTGTGTACATTATCTCATCTTGTGTTCTAGCACTCCCACCTAGAGGGTGGCCGTGTGAGAGACAACATGCCACTCTTAGCAAAAGGCTGGTTGAGGCAGAGCAATAGGTTGTGTTGCTTGGGGAGTGCGTATGTGCTCCCTCCTACGACCCCTAGCCCTAGGGCAATCCCACACAAAGTGGCCCACCTGGTGACAGACCCGGCACTGGTCAAGTCTGCTAGATGTCTCGATACGTTGCTTCAAGGGATCAGTAGGTCTCGGAAGCAACACAAAATCCTCAAAGGGCTCACTATCACGAGCCAACACCATAACCCTAGGAACAACATCAGCCGAGGCAATGACTGCCTGTGCAACAGAAGTGGGAAAACCTGGGATGGTGGGCACCTGTACGACCAGCCCAAAGGCTGTCCCAATGGCCCCCAACAATGGCTAATAAGCATGAGGAAGACCGGGGAATTTGAGTGTGATAGGGTAATGGTTCCAGTCTTCTTCGACAAGGTCGAAGTAGCTAGTGTATAGTAGGAAGAAAATCTTCCTTGGGCCCAAAGGGAAGGGGCTTCCCTCGAGCACTTCTGAGGCTACCTCCTTTGCATCAAAGTCTACTTGGAAGAATCCTCTCCCAAGTAGCCTCACATCTTTAAAGTGGAGGAGTGCAGAGTCAGAAAGAAATGCCGTTGGTACCCACTCGCGGGCTTGGATATGGGAGGAGTGAGTGCCAAAGATTTTTACAATGAGTGTCGTCTTGCAGTCCTCAATTTCCGGTGAAGAGGAACTGTGAGCAGTAGAGAGGCATGCAGGAGTAATGGCGGGCAGTAGGGTAGGAGCAAGGCGGTGAAGGAAAGGCTGGATGGGGGACAGGATGATGGTGAAGGGCAGGGTGATAGGTAGGAGGAGGGGTGCAAAACAAAGGTGGGCAGATGGCGGGCAGGAGGCGAGGGCAGGCAAGAGGTGTGCGTAGCAAAGAAGGGGAGGTGGGCAGGACGAGAAGAGCGTAGGGAGGAGGGGAGCGAGGTGAATGGCAGCTAGAGAGGAGGGGAGGCGAAGGGAATGGTGGGCAGTGCACATGTGCGACAGTACGAGGAGCTGGAGACCTAAAAGCCACTTTTTGACCTTTTCAATAAGCATTTTATTCATACTTCCATCCAATCACTACTATTTTTGGAAAAATTGGAGGCAGCATTTTTCCTTGTCCTTTCAAGATGAGGCAGATTTTTCAGAAGTTGGCCTTTCTCTAGGATAAAGTGAACCCATCTTTTCCGGGACCCTAGACTGTGTAAGCCCCTAAACCGACAAAGCCTAGGGCATGAAGCTACCCAAAAGGCATTTTCATCTTTCATTTGCTTTACATTGCTTAGGAGAAGACCCCTCATGGTCAATGCTTTGTAATGGGTCATATATGGACTCAATTAATCAAAGCCAATCCTCCACACTCTCAAAGCTGGTCTTGCACTATGCCACTGCTTCCTGCTGACCACCCATTTTTTGGAGACAATTCATCAGTAAAAGTCAAAACCGTGATTGGACACTTGTTTTCCAGCGTATTACCATGTAATTCTGACGGATTTTGCCGTTGCCCATCGTTCCAAACAAAGTAAATAAAATAATAAACAATCAACAAATCGAAAAACTTACAGCCTTAAATTTTTGAGCGTTTGCAGATTTTGAGCTAAGATGCCTAAAATTTTGGAGATTTTTATAAATTGAGAAAATGAAATTTACAGATCAAAGTGGAAATCTTGCAGGTTCATTGTACTAGTATTGCACCCGCGCTTTGTTGCAGCCGACCAAGGTTCCCGAAAAGAACTATTCCCTCTCTACAACCATCTCTCTCTCTCTCTCTCTCTCTCTCTCTCTCACACACACACACACACACACACACACACACACATGCCCTCTCCCTCTCTTTATCACGTACACACACTCTCAAATGTTGAAACTCTCTCTCTCTCTCTCTCTCACATGCACACACATATACGCACCTGCTCTCTCTCTCTCTCTCTCTCTCTCTCTCTCTCTCATGCACACATACACATATGTAAATATATAGTATATACAATATTATGTTTTAGATACATAAACCTATACATAGACACATATACTTATACATATATACATGTATTTAAAAATATAAATACAAACATCGACATAATTTAATTAATTTTGATTAAATTTTAATGTGCGGAGATGGGTGATAAGTTGTGGTCACTTTTAAATATATAGATACATATATCATACACACATCTAAACACGTACACACACATAAACATATATATATATATATATATATATATATATATACATATACATATACATATGTATGTATGTATATATAAATGTAAATAAAAACACACACACACACAGATGTATACACACATATACATATATGTTTTCTATTTAATTTATATTTTATTAAAAGATACTTTTTATTCTCTATCTCTCACTCTCTTTCTCTCTCTTTTCACCCCCCCTCATTACATCTCTCTCTCTCTCTCTCTCTCTCTCTCTCTCTCTCTCTCTCACACACACACACACACACACACACACACATGTATACACTGCACATACACTAATCTAAACGCACACTCTCCTCCCACACAAACTATCTCCTACGTAGAAATTATCTGTCGTCTCTCTCTCTCTCTCTCTCTCTCTCTCTCTCTCTCTCACACACACACACACACACACACACATGTACACACCGCATATACACTAATGAAAACACACACTATCTCCTCCCACACAAACTATCTCCTATATAGAAATTCTTAGCCTCTCTCTCTCTCTCTCTCTCTCTCTCATGCACACACACACACACTCTCTCTCTGTTGAAATTTGGGTATTGGACCACAAAAACTGTACTTCCCTCTCTTTGCATGAAACCTCAATTTTCACATAGCCTCTTGCCTCTCATCTCCTTCATGATTCAAGCTAGAGGGTAAGGGTTAACATTGCTCAGCAGACAATCGTAAAGATTTACCTATGGTCTCCAAAGTCTTTCCACATGCTCATTATCGCTAAAACCATTGGTACCTCCAAAGGAGGACGGCAATAAGGCAAGGGCTACCTTGAGAAGTCACAGGTCCACCAAGATAATAACTCCTTATCCCACTTATCATGAATCATCAAAGAGGTCCAAAATTGGGCTAAGCATGAGGAGCTAATGCTAAATAAGACATTCACATGTAAAGAGAGTGTTTGAATAAGGGTTTGAAGATAAGAGAATGGCAATGACACAAAATGCTCAATTGTAAGGAGGCTCATTCATTTGATTTGAAAGGGAGAGGAGGGCTCCTTTTATAGGTGGAGAATCACCCTCTCTTCCATTGTTACAAATTACAACATAAAAATCTTCAACCCTTCAGTGACATAAGGGTAGATGTCACCATCAATTGTCCTCTTAGGCTGTCTTCTATTGATTATTAAATTGAAGACTTTTTGACTTTGAAAGTGTGATGAGATAATAGCCAAGTCTAAGTGGCATGTAGGTGGAGATCCCACTTACACATGGTGGAATTCTCCTCCTCCATGTAGGCATTCTAGAAGAATCTTTTCCAATTATGCACCTACACACACTCCTCCACATGCCTTCCACACTCCCCAACTTGTAGCCTTATGGTGAATACTACATTAATAATACAATTAAAATCCATGTGAGCATGAAGGTCCACTTTTATTTTCCACATCACTAGCCTATCTACCATACCAAAGTATTTATCAAGCATATTTGTATCATTTACAATGTGTGTACCCTAAATCCAGTAAAACCATTATATTTGAAGATAGAATGCTATTATCAGGGTAGCCGCCAAGCTGCCGCATCACTAGGCCGTTATTCCATTGTGGGCGCCGCAATCTTCTTAGACAAGCTTCCACCTTATTACCATTGAGAAACCATCAAAATATGCACAAAATCGAAAATGAAAGATATGAATTTTTCATGTCACACTACCAAATGTGGTGCTAGTGATGTGAATGTGGCTTTGGTTGAGCTTGACATCTCAACACACACTCTCTCACCCCCAAGGCTTGCCTAACCATAATAATTTCATCCTTGTTAGTGGACACAATAGACAAGGTTACGATTGTCTACCTATAGTCTTTCTCCTTGTTAGTCCCTTGTTGGACACAATAGACAAGATTACGATTGTCTGCCTATAGTCTTTCCCAAATATAATGATAATGCAATTTAATGTGCTCAGTTTTGGCATGAAGAACCATATCCTCAATAATTGCCTCGAGGAGAGTCGGGATGATTGGTGGGTGTGATAAATCGCGTTGAGATTATAGGAAACCTGCAAACAATATCTATACAGGATTAAGGAGAACCCCACCTCCCTCCACGTGGGCAAAGGAGGTGGGACTATTTCAGAATAACCACTCCTCCTGCAAGCGTGAGGAAGAGCCAAATCTCACATCTTCCAATGTAATTTTAAATTTGAATCTAAGAAGATCTCATCTCACATCTTTCAATGAAATCTTTGTATACATGCTTACATACCTATAGATACACACACTTATATATATTATGTATGTATGTGTATCTATAGGTATGTAAGCATGTATATGTAAATAGTGTGCATGTGCATGTGTGTGTGTGTGTGTGTGTGTGTGTGTGTGAGAGAGAGAGAGAGAGAGAGAGAGAGAGAGATTACATGTAAGATGCATTTATTTGAGAGTGAGCACACCTCACCACTCATCCTTACCATTAAAATTTAATCTAAAATTTAATTAATTAAAATTATATATATGTGTGTAAATCTATTTAAGTGTGTGTGTGTGTGAGAGAGAGAGAGAGAGAGAGAGAAAGAGAGAGAGAGAGAGAGAGTTTCTATGTGAGAGAGTGTGCGTGAAGACAAAGAGAGAGAGTGTGTGTGTGTGTGTGTGCATGAGAGAGAGAGAGAGAGAGAGGCTGAGAATTTCTATGTAGGAGATAGTTTGTGTGGGAGGAGATAGTGTGTGTTTTCATTAGTGTATGTGCGGTGTGTACATGTGTGTGTGTGTGTGTGTGTCTGTGTGTGAGAGAGAGAGAGAGAGAGGGAGAGAGAGAGAGAGAGAGAGAGACGGCAGATAATTTCTACGCAGGAGATAGTTTGTGTGGGAGGAGAGAGTGTGCGTTTAGATTAGTGTATGTGCGGTGTGTACATGTGTGTGTGTGTGTGTGTGTGTGTGTGTGAGAGAGAGAGAGAGAGAGAGAGAGAGAGAGAGAGAGAGAGAGAGAGTATATGCATGCATGTGCGTACATCTGCATCTATGTGTAGAATGTGCGAGAGAGAGAAAGAGTGAGATGGGACAGACCTGGAGAGAGAGAGAGAGAGATGTAATGAGGGAGGGTGAAAAGAGAGAGAAAGAGAGAGAGATAGAGAATAAAAAGTATCTTTATATATAAATAGTGTGCATGTGCATGTGCATGTGTGTGTGTGTGTGTGTGTGTGTGTGTGTGTGTGAGATCTTTATATATAAATAGTGTGCATGTGCATGTACATGTGTGTGTGTGTGTGTGTGTGTGTGTGTGTGTGTGTGTGAGAGAGAGAGAGAGAGAGAGAGAGAGAGAGAGAGAGATTACATGTAAGATGCATTTATTTGAGAGTGAGCACACCTCACCACTCATCCCTACCATTAAAATTTAATTAATTAAAATTATATATATGTGTGTAAATCTATTTAAGTGTGTGTGTGTGTGTGAGAGAGAGAGAGAGAGAGAGAGAGAGAGAGTTTCTATGTGAGTGATAATCACCCCCATCGTAGAAGCACCTACTACCACTTTAATGAGCCTTAACTTGTTATGCCTACAAGGAGGACTTAATCCTTTACTTCATTGATGATCAAAATTTCTCCCAAAGTTGCTAACTTTTTTGGCAGTTTTATAGTCCTGTAGTAAAATGCTCATAACTTTTCGCTCGATTGCCCGTTTTTGAAAGTTTTTATATAAGCGCGAAGCTCTCTTCAAGCTCTACGCACCTATGTAATCCTCTTTTGCACAATCTATATGGATTTAAAACTGTAATTCTCTGTGTATCTCTATTTTTATAGACTTTTGGCCATTATTTCTTCTTAATAATAATTAATTTCTCCTAATCTCTTATCAAAAGGCAAATCCCATGTGTCTTATCCTCTTGTAAGTGATTGCTATATTCTTTTAATTTAATATGTTCCGTCCAAATCGTCCAATTCGAACGGATGAACCTTACCAACATTCCCCGTATGTTTCCATTCACATAATTCTGAGTCGAAAGATTTTCTTCCAACAAAGAATTGCCCTCTTGTTTGGAGCTGCAAGACTGGTAGAAATTCTTGCTTCTCCGGAGCCTTTCATCTTTCCTTCCATGAATTATGATCTCACCTTTGATGTGTATATCTTTATCTTAACCTAGGGAGAGAAAGGGAGGTGAGGAGGCTGTGAGGTTTCATACAAGTGTGTTTTGATTCTAAGAAGTGACCGAAGTCAAAACCCCAACTTTGTGTCACATCTTTTGGTGGAGATGACGGGCAGGTTTTACTTAAAATTATTCTATTTTAACCTCAAAGTCTCGCATGATTAAAGGAAAGTTATTTTGAAAGAAGTAAATTTTCCTTATTGCTACTCATCTTTTGGTGCATGATGTTCAATATTCCGGTGTTCCAAGGATCGGAAGGAGAAGACCCGGGGAGTTATCTCCAAGAGTTTAACCGAGCATGCTGCTTGACGAGTTGTTCTATGAAGGAGAGGGTAGAAATACTTCTTGATTTCTTGGAGGGTGTGGCCTTAACTTGGCATGAGGCTTTGCCAGAGGAGTCCATGGGAAAGGTTGACGAAAGCAATGAAGGATAGATTTGGGACAATGGAGTCACCAAATGCTTTACTATTGCAATTGGATCAAATTTTCCAAAAGGAAGGAGAGTCAGTGTCTGCCTTTTCAGTGAGGTATGAAGCCTTGTTCATCAAATATCAACAAGCTGCTTTACATGTTGTTGATTCTTCTTCTTCACCTTCTATGGGAGATTTAAAGAGTTCTTTAGCAATGGAGCACCTTAAGATGAGAAAGTTTATTAGGGCTTTGGATCCCCGTCGCTTGCATGGAAAAGTTCTTAGCAACAAAGATCCCAATAATGTTAAAGAGGCTCTTCGTATTGCTTTGAAGAAGGAGGCCACTCTTCATATTGAGTCCACATTCCAATCTTCTCCGAGCGTGGTGCCGTGCCGACCCCACCACGAGTAGAGATAGCCTCAACATCTTAGGTACAAGCTCCATCCTTGGATCATAACATTGCACAACTTATGGCAGAATTCACTGATTCCACAAGTTGAGGATAAACCTAGGGATAGAAGTAGTGTCACATGCTATGAATGTCAAGAGAAGGGGCACTATTGCACTGAGTGTCCAAAATTGAGGAAAAGAGAGGATAAAATTTAGCACTTTTAAAGGAAACATGCTCAGAAGAAGACGAGGAAACATTGATGCCATTAATGGCAAAAAGGGGTTGTAAAACTAGGAGCCAAGAAGAAGAAGAAGAAGAAGAAGATAAATTTGAAGAAGAGGAGAAAAATAAGAAAAAGAAGAAGTCGTCTAGGAGAAAAATTGGACAATCTGACTTTCCTCATGGATAAGGATCTCTTAGTTATGATCTTTTAACAGATCTTAGGGAGAAAACAGTACAAATCACATTTGGGCAGCTTTTGGCACTCTCTCCAAAGCTCAGAAAGGAATGGGGTAAGCTGGCTAGCACAAGGGAATCTAAGAAAAAGAAGAAGAGGGATAATGGGACTTCTATGGCTCAAAAGGTGGATATTGATGTAGGAGATGATGTGCCTGTGATGATTGATGTCATCATTGAGGAGCAAACAATTTCTAATGCATACATTGATGGAGGTGCGTCAATCAATGTCATGAGTGAAAAAACAATGAAAGATACTAATTTAAAGTTGTCTTATACCAACTCTCCCTATCACATCAAACTTGCTGATAATACTAAGGTGAAAACCTTGGGAATTGTCAAGAATTTGGGAGTGGATGTATGTGGTATTTCTGTGCCTACAACTTTCCAGGTCATTCCTACAAAGCCTGATGCTAGGGCTTACCCATTGATATTGGGTAGGCCATGGCTTCGCCAAGTGAAGGCAATTCAAAAGTGGGAGACAGGTGATCTTATTCTACAAGGTGAGAATAAGAAGGTCCACTACAACATCAAGAGTCATCGCAAGAAAGTGGTAAGAGGTGAACCTTCAACTTCCAAAATTTCAGAGTCAAAGTCATCCGATGAAGAAGAGACAAGTGGTAGCTCTGAGGATTCCATCTCAGAAGGGGAGGTGGAGGGAGTTGCATTTGGTCTTTCCCTGGGAAGGGATCGAGGGGATGCTGAAGACAATGGAGCCTTGGAAGGGGAAGCTTCTTCAACCATGTGCAAGAAAGGAGATGTGGACCTCACAAGTCTTCACCAATAGAATGAACTTCTTCTTGATGAGTCCATAGCAGGTACTGAAAGGGAGAATTACTTAAAAATGTCGGATGGATTTCCTAACCTTTTTGTAAACAGCTACTCACAAGTACGGCAAGTTACCCTAGTAGAGCACAAGATTGATCTCAAGCCCCCAAAGTAAGCCAGTGGTACATCGGCTAAGGCGTTTGGGAGTAGTGCAAGCGGAGGTGCTTAAGAATGAGGTAACTAATTTGCTTGAAGCTGGATTTATTTTTCCAGTAGAGAATTCAGAGTGGATTTCCCCAGTTGTAGTCACTCCCAAAAAGGGTGGAAAATGGCATGTGTTTGCGGACTTTCACCCTCTGAATGCATGCACAAAGAGGGATTATTATCCTCCACCCTTTCAGGATGAGATTTTGGATCAAGTTGCAGGTCATGAGTTGTATTCAGTGTGTGATGGATACTCTGGATACATTCAAATCTGGATTTGTGAAGAAGATCAAAGGAAAACCTCATTTATCACCCCTTGGGGAGTGCATGCCTATAGGGTGATGCCATTTGGCTTGACCAATGCACCAGCAACTTTTCAACGCTTCATGAGTCAGGTATTTGCACCTAACTTGGGAAAGTTTATAAGAGTCTTTTTGGATGATTTTTGCATTTATTCAAGCCGCATGGATCACTTGGAAAAGTTGAGGTTGGCCTTGCAAAGTATTGATGATGCAGGGTGTCTTAATCCTAGAAAATGCCACTTGGCACGAAGGAAGGTGGTTCTCTTGGGACATGTTCTCTCAGAAGAAGGCATAGAGATGGATCCTGAGAAGGTGCAGGCAATGGTGGCCCTCCCACCACCTACCAATGCAAGGGAGGTAAGGAGGATTTTGGGTAAAACAAAGTATTACCAACGCTTTGTTGACATGTTCTCTGAGAAGATGTATCCTATAAATCTATTGACAAAGAAGAATGTTTCTTTCCAATGAGGGTCCGATAAAATTCAATCTTTTTGTTTGCTCAAGGAATGCATGAGTCAAAGTTCAATTGTGCAGCCTCCTAGGTGGGGGGAGGACTTTTATGTGACCCTAAGTGTCTCATCACATTTAGTGGGTGCCATACTCTTGCAAAAGGGAGAGCCAGGGTGTATGCAACCAGTGTATTATGTAAGCCGACAACTCACTGATGCCGAGGAGAGGTATGGTGAAATGGAGAAAGGTGGTTTGTCTCTTGTTTTTACAGTAAAGGAGTTCAGGTCATACTTGTTACCTCGCCCTTTTTTCTTCCTCACATCTCAACCTTCTTTACAATTCTTGGTCCGCAAACCCAATCCTACAGGAGGGAAGTTTGCAAAGTGGATTTGTGAGCTTCAAGAATTCTCTTTCACTTTTATTACAAAAAACACCACTAGGGCCTCTCTTGCAGATTCGCTTACAAGGAAGGAAGAGGAAGAAGGAACAGGAACAAAGGAGGAAGTATATGAAGATTTGGAGACACCACCAACTGCTTTCACTATGCATTTTGATGGAGCCTTTAGCCCTTCCAGGTAATGTGGGGCTGGAGGGATAGTTTTATTTGATCCAGAAGGAAAAGAGGTATGGCCAAGGGTAGGGAATTTCCAAAGGCTATATCAAATAATGTGGATGAGTACAATGCATTAATTTGGGGATTAAAAGATTGCTTAAAAGATGGAATTAAAGAGGTAGAGATTAAAGGGGATTCACAATTGGTCATCCGACAAATGAAATGAGAATATAAGGCAAGGAGTCCTAATCTCCACCAAGAATTGTATAAAAGGGCAATGGAGTTAAAAGAAGCTTTTGAGTTTTGTAAATTTGTGTATGTTAACAGGAAGGATAATCAAAAGGCTAATGAATTGGCTACTAAAACCTTGGCTTCTTTCAAAGTAGCTACTCTTGCATTAATGGATACAGGTTGGCCTGAGCTCCAAGATGTTCAACACTATTTAGATACAGGATACTTCCTTGAATCCTCAACAGAAGCAAAGGCTTACCAGGAAAGCTCATCCTTACACAATTCTAGGGGATCCACTTCCTCATTCCTTACACAATTCTAGGGATCCACTTCCTCATTCCTCACATGAGAAGTATTACATATTGGTGGCCACAGATTATGCAACAAGGTGGGCAGAAGCAAAGGCCATGGTCAATAATAAAGCAGTGGCTATGGCATCCTTTCTCAGGGAATGCATATGTGCTCGATTTGGGTGTCCATTAGAAATCCTTACGGATGGGGAGAGGTCTTTCAGCAATGACTTGATTGAAGCTTTGGTGCAGAAATTAAAAATAAAGCATGCTATGTCAACTCCCTATGATCCCCAATGTAATGGTTTAGTAGAAAAAACTAATGGACTGCTTTGTGGATCTTTGTCTAAGCTAGTGGATACTATGAAGAGAAAGTGGGATGTGCATTTGCTAGAGGTCCTATGGGCCTATAGGACAACTCACAAACTCTCTCTTGGTTTCACACCTTTTCAGTTAGTTTATGGAATGGAGGCTATTTTGCCAATAGAATTGGAAATCACAAGCCTTCGCACATCTTTTGCACGCTTGAATAATGAAGAAGAAACACATGCCCAACGCCTAGTATAACTGGAGACCTTGGATGAGAGGCCACTTCAGGCACTTCAAAATTTGGAGGCTGCACAACAATGGCGCAAGGCAAGGCATGACACTCTCACAAAGAAGAAGAAGAAGAAGCCAGAACTCAAGCAAGGAAGCTTAGTCATGAGGTATGATGGCCGTGTGGAGAAACGGCTAGATAAGAAGCTTCTTCGACGCTGGGAAGGCCCCTTCAAGATAAAGCAAAAGTTCAAAAATAACACCTATCTTCTAGAGGATGCAAGTGGCTAGGAGGTTCCCGGACGTGCCAATGAGTAACGGCTAAAGATATTTTACCCTCGAGCACCATGGCCAGCAAATCCCCCAAGACAAGCATGGAGGATCTGTTGGGGAGAAAAAGATGTGACATGAAAAATTGATCTTTCATTTTCAATTTTATGCATATTTTGATGGTTTCTCAATGGTAATAAGGTGGAAGCTTGTCCAAGAAGATTGCGATGCCCACAATGGAATAACGGCATGGTGATGCGACGGCTTGATGGCTACCCTAATAACAGCATTCTATCTTCAAATATAATGGTTTTACTTGATTTAGGGTGCACACATTGTAAATGCCACAAGTATGCTTGATAAATACTTTGGTATGGTAGATAGGCTAGTGATGTGGAAAATAAAAGTGGGCCTTCATGCTCACATGGATTTTAATTGTATTATTAATGTAGTATTCACCATAAGGCTATAAGTTGGGGAGTGTGGAAGGCATGTGGAGGAGTGTGTGTAGGTGCATGTGGAGGAGTGTGTGTAGGTGCATAATTGGGAAAGGTTCTTCTAGAATGCCTACATGGAAGAGGAGAATTCTGCTATGTGTAAGTGGGATCTCCACCTATATGCCACTTAGACTTGGCTATTATCTCATCACACTTTCAAAGTAAAAAAGTCTTCAATTTAATAATTAATAGAAGACTTAGCCTAAGAGGACAATTGATGGTGACATCTACCCTTATGTCACTGAAGGGTTGAAGATTTTTATGTTGTAATTTGTAACAATGGAAGAGAGGGTGATTCTCCACCTATAAAAGGAGCCCTCCTCTCCCTTTCAAATCAAATGAATGAGTCTCCTCAATTGAGCATTTTGTGTCATTGCCATTCTCTTATCTTCAAACCCTTATTCAAACACTCTCTTTACATGTGAATATCTCATTTAGCATTAGCTCCTCATGCTCAGCCCAATTTTGGACCTCTTTGATGATTCATGATAAGTGGGATAAGGAGTTATTATCTTTGCGGGCCTGTGACTTCTTAAGATAGCCCTTGCCTTATTGCCGTTTCGGCGCCATTGTTTGGGGCATCATAGCATAGCGGAGGCTACACTCCAACCCACACACTTTGTCAATCCGTGAATGCAACCCGGTTAGCGCATAGAGGCTATCCCGAATGGGAGAAGATGAGTTAACCACACACTAATGACTTCTAGTCCTACTCAATCCTTCTTCATCACTCAAGCAATCAATCTTACATAATCAAAGCATCAAGATTAGGCTACACTTAAGCACAAAAATGCAACTTATACAAAGAGTCTAACATGCAAAGAGCTATCACACAAGCCTCAACTACACATCATTTCATGCACAAGCTTCATCACATGCACTCTACAAATCAGATTTTAGCATCAAAACATCATTAAGAAATCTAGATTAGCAAGTGTGTAGACCATAACCTCATATCATTGAAAATGTAGAGAATAGAGAGTACAAGATTGAAGCATGAATGGAGATGGAGAGCCTTGGGAAAGCACATGAGAAGGAGCTATGGAGCAAGCTCTCTCTATGAGCCTCTCAACCAAATGACCAAAGAGTCCTCTCTAGCTCTCAAATGGGCCACCTTTTATACAAAAACTCTAGAACTCCCAAAAGTTCCCATGTGGGATTATTGTCAAGCCCTCTCCCACATTCATCTACAACTTGGAACTCTTTTCAAGAGCCCTAAGTGTCTTTTTTGTTGCATCCTTGTATTGATCTTCATTCGTCATGCAACACTCCCCCCTTCCTATTTTGCGCACGTCCTCGAGCGCGGTAGTAGCAAGAGCTGCAACAAAAAAAACAATGGATACAAGTAAAGTCTTTTATTGAAAAAAAGAAAAGAAAAGAAAAACCAGCAATGATAATTTCACACGTGAGCATACAAGTGCAAGGCTGATTAAAGTTTTAATGAGTACTAAAATAGGTGAGTAAAGACTAGTCAAAGTGAGACTTAAGTGGTAGATAGTGCTATGCAAAGGTAAGTGTGCTTTGTACACTGCCGATTATGACCGCAGTCTCAATGTCCTACAAGTATGTAAGTTATTCCTAAGTGGCAAACCTACTCCTAAATATGAGCAAAGGTGATTGGAACTCTTTTTTTTTTCTTTTTTTTTCTTTTTTTTTTTGATGTGTGTGTAGAAGGTGATAAAGATTAAGGTTCCATCCCAAAGAGACCCAAGCAATGGCCAAGAGACCTCCGCCAAGAGAATCTAAAGATTGCTAAGTATCTCAAAGGCGACAGACCCTTTTTCTTTCTTTTATGACCTAAGGAGTACCCCATGAAGATGAGGGCATCGGCCTCAAGGGCCCATAGTGTACCCCAGAGTCCTACCAACATCTATCAAGGCGATAGATTCCTTGAAGGAAGCTTTTAGACATCAGTGTTCACCCCATGGAAACCAAGGCATCGGCAAGGTGTTAAGACAACCCCAGGTCCTACCAAGCATTTCTCATGGCTATAGACACGTCATGTCTCAATTTACTCTGTATATATATATTTTTGGGTATAATTTTTATAAATTTTTATTACTCCTAGCACCTAGCTCATATCTAAGAGGTAGCTACCACTAGGGATAACTAATATACCTTGAAAGCATAAGAACTTGGCATATTCCATTGGTATATATCCTACACTGTCTTTAGATAGAAATATCTTTTACTAAGTCTTCTAAGAGTCTAGAATTCACTCACCATATTTTAACAACTAATCAAAAACTTAAAGCAGCCAACATTGTGTGAACGTGCAAACCATATATTCGAAAGATAAGAGCACATAAAGAAATAAAGATTAAGATTTGAATACACCTGTTGTAGTGCCCTGTTGATGTTGTTCGTTTGCATTGATGAATTGCTGATTTTGTGCAGATTGCTCCTCCTTGATCTTTGTAGGCGTAGCATGTCTCCCCCCTTCCTAATTTGTGTGCACGATAGGTGGACTATTGGGGCGTGTTTGATGCTCTTTTTTTAGCGGAGATCTCTGCAAAATTTTTATTAACAAACAAGAAAAGAAAAGAAAAGAAAAAAAAATAAATTTGCCATTGGTGCCAATCACCGAATATAGCCGAGGGGAAAAACCCAATGGGAGAAAAGTGCCCTGGCTTGTCGATCTTATTATGGAGTCACTGAGCTTACCCTTGCGCTGGTGGTGGATCCGTGTCCTCGTCTGTTGGAAAGATGGTATCAATTTCCTCAGGATGCAGAGACAACCCCTCACAAAAACCGGCCTCTGGAGAAGGTGGTAGAGGAAGGAGTGCTTCCTCACTAAAATATGGCATTCGTTCTATGGGAAGGTTAATCAGACAGTTTCGATTTTGGAACTGCGCAATATAGGTACTCATATTGATCCAATATTGACATGTTGAGGCTTGGGGAAGGAGAGCTTGCAAGATCGGTGGTTGCAAGTCATTTAAGCTTGTATCCCTCCATTGTTGTGCTTGAACCTCCTCAGGTAATCTACGTTGATTTGGTCCTCTCTCTGGTATTCTCACATTAAGGAGATTATGGCGTTGTGGTGCAATTCCCACAATTTGCTTCATTAAGCCCGTGCCATATCGTCTAAAGTAAGAGCGGCATATCCAACAAATATGTGAAGCTTCTCCTAATACAAGCCGTGCACACTCTTGACAATGTGGAAATGGGTGATGCTGTTGATAGAATAACGTGACAAAGTGATGCCCACAGCAATTTTCACCTAAGGGAGCATAGAAGTACCTAGAATGTGTTTGAAACGAAATCTCTAGGTTTCACCTCTGGGCCAGAACCATCTTGGAATTTGAAGTTATCGGTGAAATCCATAGCATCATGGCAACACTCATTGAAATTTGTATGCTTCTTCGCATAGAGATGTGTATGCAGTGTTGAATTTTTGAGTCCTTTTAAGAAGAGAGAAATTAATCGACTTTGGGCGGGCTTCTCATCCTCTGGGCAACGATTAATGTACTGCTTCATTCTATTTACACAGTCTCTAACACTCTCATTCTCGCCTTGCTTGAAAGAGTAGATGTGTGCTACCGTGTCATGTTGAATTCCCATCAAGGAAAAAGCAGCAATGAATCTCTCTTCCAAAACTCGTAAAGAAGATTTGTCTGAAGCCTCTAATGCCTGAAACCAAGCAAGGGCTTTTCCCTCAAGGGTGAGTCCAAATCCTTCAATTTGAGTATGCTTATCAGCCACTTGCTCAGCTCGAACTGCTTGCCTAAATGCTTCTACATGGTCGTATGGATCTCCCGACCCTTCATACTTCTTTACCAGTTTCTGAAGAGTTGATGGCCTTACTTGTCTTGAATACTCGTCATAGGGCCTACGGCCTCTCACTCTCAGTGGGAATTGTTCCTCTCTTTGGAAAGATGGTCCACATGCATCCCAAATTGGTGTGGGTACCCTATTACCAGCCTCACCAAACCCCTCCAAAGATCTTGTCACCCGCATTTCAGGAGGTGCATTTATGGGAGGCCGAGTTGGCTCCCCTCTCCTCCGATTGTCATAGTGAGAAAGATGTTGGTGTGGTGTGACGTGTGGTCGCACATTTGGTGTAGGACGATATCTTGGTGCTAGAGTTGGGCTACTAGCAGTGGTCCACTTGGATGTTGAAGGTCCCTCTCTAGTGAACTCTTGTAGGGGAGGAGCAACAGTTTCTCCAAGAAAGGCTGTCTCTCCTGGTTTGGCTGTATTTGTTGAGAACACTTCCATGAATAATGGTTGTCCTTTCCACGTGAGTTCCCAAATCTCTTTCCAATCTAAGGTTCGGTATTCATTGGCCCATTTATCAATTATTCTGTTCATGTGTCCTGCAAGCTTCTCAACTACCACTACCAGTGCTAGAGGAAGATCTAGCTGTGGCAATCTAGTTGTGGCATAATATCCCTCTAATAACGAGTCCTTATAGACCTCTTGAAGTGGGTCATCCTGTAAGACCTTTGTCACTGGAATTTGTCGTACAAACTCCCATTGGTTCTCAGCTCCCTGATCCATTTTACCCTTACCTTTCCTATCCCTTTCCAAATTTAGATCTACAAGAAGTAAATCATCTATGGATGGCTTTGAGGACTGGGCATTGGATGGTCCAGGCATGTCCGGCTCAATGAGCCAGTCATCTCTAGACTCCCTTGCTCTGGAAAGTTTTGATAAGTCTAAGAACTCAGTTTTAGAGAACTCCCCTAATTTGTCTACATTTTCTGGATGGTAGGTGACTTCATAGCGAACACCATCTCCACCCATGTACATGTTACCCTGGTCATTGACTAGAGGTGCTCTATCAAGTTCTGAGAAAATGTCTGCGATCTTAACAAGATACCATTGTTGTGGATCCCTAAAGATCTCAGCTCCTTGAGCATTCGTGTAGACATATTGGAGTCTTACATTGAGTGTTAACCCCATGGTGTCGGTTTCAAATGGATTAAAGGATCTTGTGGGTGTTCTATTTGGGGCTACGGGATGACTATTTGTCGGCCCTAGATTGTCCATGGACAATGAACTAGTTGTTCTGGAGGAAAGGGTATCGGATTGGGATTCAGAAAGGGTTCCAGCAATATCTGCCAAATTGCCTACCGATTGGGTCCCACTTTCTTGCGTAGGTACTCTAGAAGGTGCCCTAGGCCCTATGGCAGAATCTATAAGACGTCCCGACCGCAAGTGCATAAGGTCAAATTTTTTTGGTTTTTTGTTTGTTTTTGTTTTTGTTTTTGTTTTTGTTTTTGTTTTTGTTTTTTGTTTTTTTATTTTTTTAATAAATATATATATATATATGTATATATATATATATATATATATATATATATATATATATATATATATATATATATTAACCTACCTAATCACTAAATGCAACTAAAATGAGTATGTGTGGCGTAACTATCTATCCTATTTTTTTATTATTATTTTTATTTTTTTAAATGATTTTTTTTATAATGATTTTATGATTTTATGTTTTTACTTTTTTTTAAAAAAAAAACACACAAATTATGAATCACACTACAAAAATACTAATTATGCCCAAAGTTACAAAAACTAAAAAAATGCAAGTTACACTAATTATGCAAAAAATCAAAAAAAATGAAGAATTACAAAATATGCAAAAAAAGTAGACTCCTAAAAAACACTTAATTTATAGAATTTTTTTTTTAAAATTTTCTTTTGTTTTCTTCTCCTTTTGTTGTTTTTTTTTCTTTCTTTTTGTTTGTTTTTTTTTAACTAATAAATTTCGTGCCAATTACAAAAAAATATAAATCTACTAATTATGCACGTAATTACAAAAATTCTAAAAAAATAAAAATAAAAAATGCAAGCTACTTTAATTATGCAAAAATTTAAATAATGAACAATGGATTAAAAAAAATAAAAATTGTTTTTTTTCTTTTTTTAAAAAAAATAAATTTATTGTTTTATGGGTTTTTTTTCTTTTTTTTTCTATCTCTTTTTTTTTAAAATTTAATTGTTTTTGTTTTTATTTTTCTTTTTTTTATTTTTAATATCTTTTTCTCTTTTTTTAAAAAAATAGTATTTTTTTATTTTTTTTATATTTATTATTATTATTTTTATTTAAAAATACAAAAAAAACATGAAAATTTAATAAAAATAAAAAATAAAAAAAATAAAAATTGCACCTACCCCGGATTCTGCGCTGCCCCCACGCGCTCGCGTTCAATGCGGCGCTCGCTTTTTTGCGCCTCCTGCCAGCTGCACCACCAGAGTCGCCTTCCTCTCCTTCTCTCTCCTTCACCAGAGTCAACCGCCTGCTCGTTCTTTCTCTTCTTCTGCCGGCCGTCTGCTCTTATGCTGCTCCGCCAGAGTCGTCGGCCTCTCCTTCTTCTACGCTTCTTCCACTTCCACTCTGCCTCAGAGCCGCCTACTCCTTCGCTTCCACGTTCCAGCCACTCTGCCTCAGAGCCGCCTACTCCTTCGCTTCCTTCTTCCAGCCGCCGTCTGCAGGCTGCGCCCACTGCAGGCGCCCCCCAGTGCAGCACTCGATTCCTTCGCTTCCCACTTTCCTCTCTGCCTCAGAACCGCCGTCATCCACTCCTTCGACCAGCGCTTCACGCCAGCGCTTCGATGCAGCGCTCCGTGTGCAGACAACGCTTGCTGCTCACGTCAATATAAGAAATATATATATTTATATATATATATTTCTTTTAAATCCGTCTTACTGGGCCGCCCACAGCTGCACATATATATATTAGCTCACTAGCAGTTGCACTAACATCTCGTTCGCCCAACTTTTCTTGGAGGCTCATGCGACAGATCTGCATCGTCCATCTATTCAGCAGCAGCAAGAAGCGGTTGGAATCAGCACATATATATATATATATATATATATCTATTTATCTTTGCTGCAGACGCCTCCCCACCAAGCAACAAAACAACAAAATAACAAAAAAAAGGCCGCCTCCAACACTTCCTATCTACCACTCGCCAACCCCGTCAAAGATGCAACAACAGAAAGTACTTAAATCTGATTAGTGGCGGGATTTCTCTACCGCAATGAGGTTTTAATTATTTTTTTTTTTTTGCTTCTAATCAAAAAACCGAAAACACACAAGGCGCCCTTGAGATCACACACTCAATGCCCTTGCAAACTCTACTCTAATCTACCCTAATCCACGATTTTGCAATCAATGGAGCACTTAGTAAGAAGTAATGGTTAACACCCTTCACTAACTTAGGTGTGCGTTCCCCGGCAGCGGCGCCATTGTTTGGGGCATCATAGCATAGCGGAGGCTACACTCCAACCCACACACTTTGTCAATCCGTGAATGCAACCCGGTTAGCGCATAGAGGCTATCCCGAATGGGAGAAGATGAGTTAACCACACACTAATGACTTCTAGTCCTACTCAATCCTTCTTCATCACTCAAGCAATCAATCTTACATAATCAAAGCATCAAGATTAGGCTACACTTAAGCACAAAAATGCAACTTATGCAAAGAGTCTAACATGCAAAGAGCTATCACACAAGCCTCAACTACACATCATTTCATGCAAAAGCTTCATCACATGCACTCTACAAATCAGATTTTAGCATCAAAACATCATTAAGAAATCTAGATTAGCAAGTGTGTAGACCATAACCTCATATCATTGAAAATGTAGAGAATAGAGAGTACAAGATTGAAGCATGAATGGAGATGGAGAGCCTTGGGAGAGCACATGAGAAGGAGCTATGGAGCAAGCTCTCTCTATGAGCCTCTCAACCAAATGACCAAAGAGTCCTCTCTAGCTCTCAAATGGGCCACCTTTTATACAAAAACTCTAGAACTCCCAAAAGTTCCCATGTGGGATTATTGTCAAGCCCTCTCCCACATTCATCTACAACTTGGAACTCTTTTCAAGAGCCCTAAGTGTCTTTTTTGTTGCATCCTTGTATTGATCTTCATTCGTCATGCAACAGGTACCAATGGTTTTAGTGGTAATGAGCATGTGGAAAGACTTTGGGGACCATAGGTAAATCTTTACGATTGTCCGGTTGAGCAATGTTAACCCTTACCCTCTAGCTTGAATCATGAAGGAGATGAGAGGCAAGAGGCTATGTGAAAATTGAGGTTTCATGCAAAGAGAGGGAAGGGTAGTTTCATGCAAAGAGAGGGAAGTGCAGATTTTGTGGTCCAATACCCAAATTGCAACCGATAATTACTCATCACTTGGGTATTGGTTTCTAAAATTGATTATATGGCTAGGAAGCTCTTTATATTCTCTCTCCACTTATATAACTAATTTATTAATCCTTTACTTCATTGATGCTCATAACTTTTATAGTCTTGTAGTAAAATACTCATAACTTTTTGCTCGATTGCCTGTTTTTGAAAAATTTAATATAGACGCGAAGCTCTCTTCAAGCTCTACGCACTTATGTTATCCTCTTTTTCACAATCTATTTGGATTTAAAACTGTAATTCTCTATGTATCTCTGTTTTTATAGACTTTTGGCCATTATTTCTTCTTAATAATGATCAATTCCTCCTAATCTTTTATCAAAAGGCAAATCCCATATGTCTTATCCTCTTGTAAGTGATTTCTATATTCTTTTACTTTAATATGTTCTGTCAAAATCTCCCAATTCGAACGGATGAACCTTACCAACATTCCGCGTATGTTTCCGTTCATATAATTAGATTTTCTTCCAACAAAGAATTGCCCTCTTGTTTGGAGCTGCAAGACTCGTAGAAATTCTTGCTTCTCCAAAGCCTTTCATCTTTCCTTCCATGAATTATGATCTCACCTTTGATGCGTATATCTTTATCTTAACCTAGGGAGAGAAAGGGAGGTGAGGAGGTTGTGAGGTTTCATACAAGTGTGTTTTAATTCTAAGAAGTGACCGAAGTCAAAACCCCAACTTTGTGTCACAGTAGCCAACACGACAGATCTTTACCAAAATGACTACACCTACAAAGTCAAGTTATGGCATACTTATCTTATTAGCTCACCTACTTAACGTGTTCACATTATATACCGCTTGTTCATAGTATTCTAGTACTTATGTTGGTTTTCACTTATCTTTTGTAGACCTCTTTTGAGTAAAGAGAAGAAGAAGATTTTAGCCTTCCATCTTTGTATGTGTGTTTTCCATTGTTGTGTGAGTGTGTGTGCGTGCTTATAAGAGCTTAAGCTATCTCTCCTCCCCTAATCTTTTCATGGTATCAAAGCTTGGTTCAAGCTAAGAAGCTAAGCGACAAGAAAAGGAAGCTACGAAGGTAAAGGAAGCGGTACACGGGTAAGAGCATCATCATCTCTTTTCCTTTTTGTTTAGGTACGACACCCCTTGGGTAGCTCTGGGAGCTACACATCTCCGATTGAGGAGTTATCTTCACAGGCATGGAGGTACATGTGTGGTGTGTAATAATTTAAACTATAGTTTTGCGAGAAAATTCGCGTTTCGGGCACGTTTTGGCCTCCGTTCAGCCATTGCAAGTTTCGAGCATTTTTGAAAAGTTTTGGTTGAGAACTCTCTCTACTTGAAACGTAGTTATTACAATGTAGCAGTGCATTTTTGAGAGTGCAAGTAATGTTTGCATATGTATTGCTGATCTTGGGTGTATGTACATGTACTCTCGTCACATCTAGTGACCAGAGTACATGTATTGTTGATCTTGGGTGTATGTACATGTATGCTGGTCACATCTAGTGACATGCAGGTTGTGCAAAAGTATCACTCAATCACAATATCTACTGTTGCACCACACGTTACATACAAAAATTGTTTGTTTGCAAGTTTCTGGTTATTGTAGGCAAACATGTTTGATGGACTCAATTAGATTATGAGTGAGAAGCTGGGAATAAGAACAATTTCCATGCTTGGAAGTTCAGAACGACCAATTTCCTGATGGGTAAAGGATTTTGGGACTATATCGCAGGAGACAACGAGGAGCCTCTATAGTTGCCTGAAGCAGCAAATGTAAAGGAATTCAAGGGCTGGAACCCAGATGCAAGGAAAGGCATGTATTGGCTTTTAATCAGTGTCACAGACACAATGATAGGACACATCCAAGATGCTAACACTCCAGCACAGTTGCATGGTAGTTAACACAAGAGCTGCATACTGTGGAGAAGAAAAGCATATCTATCAATGTGCATGTTGTAACAATCAAGACATTATTGAATCCCTTGAGTTTATCAATGTATCGAAATGGGCTTGGCAAAGAGTACAAGCCATTCAAATCCTCCATTGCAATTAGGGAGAATGTTCCCAACTTTAATGACTTAATATCTGTGTTGATCATAGAAGAAAAGTCTCTGGAAAGTCTCTGGAAGAGAACTCTTCATCATAAAGCAAAAACACATTAGAACATGCCATCTACTTTAATTTAGATAGAGAGAGGTAGAGGTCAAGGCCAAGGCCAAGGTGGTGGCCAACATGGAAACTAGAATCATGGACAACATTGCATCACAGAAGGAGTAATCATACACAAGTGGAAGAGGCTAATCTCAAGGCAGGGGGAGCCAAAGAGGCTATAGCAATTGGAATAGACAATAATTAAAAATAGGTTCTAGAGATTGCTATTATTGTGGCAAACAAGGTCATTTTTCTACACAATGTCGCAAATAAGCAGAGTGACATAAAGAATGGGAAATTATAGTAAATCAGTTATTTGTCTTTAAGCAAGCACGTTGAAGATAGATATTAGCATTTATTTATAATGCAGCACATGGTGAATACAATGATTGTAGATGTATCCACAAATGCTGATTATGTATGGTATGTGGACTCAAGAGCCTATAACCACACGACCTGTCATGATGAGTGGTTTTAGAGATGTGAAGAACTTGAAAAAACTAGGTTATGTAGTGAGGGGGATGACACAACTCATCCTATTGCTCATATTGGGAATGTCCCATTCGCTATGCACGATGGCAAGATGAAGTACTTACCTGATGTACTTCATGTGTCCAACATCACAAAGAACCTAGTTTATGTTGGGCAGATGATTGAGCAAGTTTGCAGGTACACTTCAACCCTTTGCTATGTAGAGGACTTCAAGAACAAATGTTGTTTGGTTGTAAAGGACGAGAGTGGATAGAATGTTTATTTCAGATGTAACCATGCCTGAGCTCAAAGTTACTATGTTTGTAGCCGATATAGATATTCAGCACAAATGTATTGGTCATGTAAATGAGCAGCGATTGATTAAAGTCCATGCAGAATTCTAAAATTGTTACAGCTTTGCCAAAGCCTTAAGGTGGGTGGAATGTATAAGGTTTGTGAAGCATGTCAATTTAGGAAGCAAACAAAGAATTTATTTCCACATGATAGAAATGTAAGCAAGAGGACACTTGATGTGGTGCACTTAGATGTATGGGGGTCGGCAAAGATGGCATTAATGGGAGGATGTCGCTTTTATGTATCTTTCATTGATGACCACACAAGGAAGGTGTGGGTGTACTTCATGAAAGAGAAAATTAAAGGTTCAAAATTTTAGAATGTTGGCTGAAAAACAAATAGATCTACAGATTAAGTGCCTGAGGTCAAATGGAGGGGGAGAATATTTCTCTAATGAGTTCAATGCATATCCGAAAAACAAATAGATCTACAAATTAAGTGCCTGAGGTCAAATGGAGGGGGAGAATATTTCTCTAATGAGTTAAATGCATATCTGAAAAAGCATGGAATTTAGAGGAAATTTATATGCAGGTACACTCTGCATATCAAAATGGTGTTGTTGTTAAGAGGAAGAATAAGCGCATTGCAGAAGTTGCTCGTGTATTAATGGCTCAGAAGAGTATGCCTCATCATTATTGGGCTGAAGTAGTTGCGACTATAGTTTACATTATGAGCAGGACCCCCATAGCAATGGTATGAGTTGAGAGGAGAAGTACAATGGCAGAAAACCAAATTTGTCACACCTAAAAGTTTTTGGTGGATGCATTGCATATATACATATTCCTGATGAGAGCTACATAGTAAGCAGGATCCAAAGGCTGAAAAATTTGTTTTCATTGGTTACTTCCTTAAGCAAAAGCGGTACAAATGTTACAACCCTGTCACACGTGAGATGAAGGTGATCAGGGATGTTATATTTGTTGAGATGATGGTATGCAAATGTAAAAGACTCGATTGGGGCTGATGCACAAGAATAGGTGATTGCACAAAATGCAGGTCAACAATCACAGTCTAAGTGGATCGAGAGAGTTCTCTAGCAGTGGGTCTGTTTAATAGACCATGGAGTGGCAGGCTACATCAGAATTTTAGTCCTACAAATTTAGCACGTGCATTATGTAAAGGCAAAGGGAAGGTCGATGAGCCCCTTGGTATGCCTAACATTTTAGTATTTGTTGATGGAAAGTCCAGTGGTGGCTGAGAGTAGAGCCTTGTGTTGAAAAGTACAATGTGTGAGGGTGTAACATGTGTAGAGCAAGGGGAGGAGCATGCAAAGGTCAAAAAGGTAGAACATGGAAAGTGCAAAGAGGCACATGTAGTGTGAGAATTTATTAGTACATGGAAGGCACAAGGTTGTACACAAAGCATGATTTGGGATCTCCATGAGAGCTATAAAATGATGTACTTGGATCAAGCTAATGACATGAGATTGTGTGTTTTGCTTTGAGTCTATTGCCTTGATTAGTAGTCTTTAATTAAGTGTTGATTATTATTATTCTCCTAAATTATGAGTCTTATCACTTGCTATGAGCCATCCTAGATCTAAGTCTTTTTACACCTTGACAAGGAGTTTGGGATTCAAGCTATTAGGACACCTAGTGTAAGGAATGCTAAGGTAGCCCGCGACGAGGACACCAAGTGTAAGGAATGCTAAGGTAGCCCGCGACGAGGACACCAAGGACAAATCTAGAACCACAAAAGTCAAATAGGGTGAAAAACTATATTCAGAGATTGATGTATGATGGTTATGTAGCTCACCATTATGCATACATGGACCAAAAAGTGTGCTGAGATAAAAGCTTGCTAGATCTAGTGCATTGGTCAGCATCAAGCTTATGCTCCTACATGAGCAAAATATCCATGGGACCATCCGTAACTATAGGGTGAAGCTGGTTTATGATGACCTGCTTTTGTTGGCAAGGAAAGATGCCACCAAGGCCCTACACATTCCATGAGACAACTCTCATGGTAAAGATACAGAAAACATGGCACCAGATCTAATTTGGCACCTCATAGGTCTACATTGCCTTTTTAAGAGACAAAAAGTTATTGTTACCTTGTCAAGTACAGAGGTAGAGTATACGGATGGGGCAATGGTAGTTTGTGAGGTAGCTTGGTTACGCAAGCTATTTGGAGATTTAGGGCTGCATGTGGACAGGCAAGATATCATTTATTGTGACAACCATAGTAGCATGCATTTGGCCAAGAACGCGTTGTTTCATGCATGGACCAAACACATAGAGATCTACTATCACTTCATCAGAGAGAAGGTCTTTGCAGGAGATATTGATCTCGTGTATGTCAACACAGAAGAGCATGTTGCTAACAATTTCACCAAGGCCTTGGGAGAGCTGAAAAGCTTCACGAATTCCATAGCATGCTTGGAGTCTTGGAGATGGAATTGAGATTAAGGGGGAGTGTTGAGATGTTAAGCTCAACCAGAGCTGACACTCATGACGTGCTAGGTGATCGTTCCACATTTACATCACTGGCACGTTTGATAGCCACCAACACGATGGATTACCATTGGACTACACCTACATATCCACTTGCCGAGTTATGGGATACTTATCTTGCTAGCTCACCTACTTAGCGTGTTCACATTATGGATTGCTTGTACATAGTACTCTAATACTTATTTTAGTTTTCACTTATCTCTTGTAGACCTCTTTTGAGTAGAGAGAAGAAGAAGATTTTAGCCTTTCATCTTTGTGTGTGTGTGTTATCCATTGTTGTGAGTGTGTGTGTGTGTGTGTGTGTGTGTGCTTGTAAGAGCTCAAGCTCTCTCTCCTCCCCCAATCTTTTTAGTATGATCACATCTAATTTAAAGAGAGTTAGTGACGTGTTGAATTTTGCTTTTGATTTCACATCTTCATTAAGGGGAGAATTATTAGATTAATCTAATGTAGATGTGTAATTCATTATGATATGATAACTTTAGCAACACACCACCTTTACAAGTATGATAACTCTACCAACGCACCACCTTTATAAGTAGCTAGCTAATTAGAAAATTATATAGATTAGTGGGATTAGCTACATTAGTGAAAATCAGTTACCTACCTTTAGGTTTATAACAACATTTGTAATAGCAAGCAGTGTGTTTAAGCAATAGTTAAAAAGCAAAGATATAAACTTCATGCTTTGTTCTTATCTTCTTCTGAATTTGGTAGTGCATTGCAATAGATCTTGCTTGTGTGCTATGCACTCTATTTTACAAGTATGATCCTTGTTACAATGATGGCCATTCTTTTCTCACAGTTGGAATCTTGCTTGTGTGCTATGCACTCTATTTTACAAGTATGATCCTTGTTTATAATGATGGCCTTCTCTATTGTTACAAGTACAATCCTTGTTTACAATGATGGCCCATCTTTTCTCACAATTGGTATCACACAATCTTCTCACAATTTGGTGATTTTTGGTGATTTGAATGGTGATTTGAATGGAATGCTTGAAACAACTAGAAGAAGAGGCCTAAGTGTTTTAATGTTGGTAAGGATCCACAATGGTTGAATTCAAATTTACAATCAAGTCAATCAAAAGGCTTTGAGACCCCTGCTTAAAGCTTAAGGTAGAAATTTAGACAATGTTATTATTATGACATATAAATTTTGAGTATAAAAAGTAAGACTACTATTTCCATAGACTCTAAAATTTTTCCTCTATGATTGTATATCTATCGAAAAGGTTTATATACACCTAGTTAATATTTTAAATGGATGTCAATGTGTATACATGTTACGAGTAAAGATAGTCTACTAGTGTTACTACAAAGTGTTAACAAATGGGTTGCTCATAGCAAAAGGAAATTTATCTCTCAAGATTATTCATCTCATAAGTTTTTGATAAAGTTGGCATTAGTGTGCTTGGTTATGGTTCTCTCAACAAGCATAACAAATTGACTTTTTCCACGGACTTAAACTTAGCCATGATTGCATTTGATTATTGTTGCTTTTCTTTAAATTATATAAGTTCATCAAGTATTGGGAGATATTCAAGTATATAATTATATAAGTTCATGAAGTATTGGGAGATATCCAATCCATATTTGAATTAACATGACTAATGAGATGATTTGGCTTTTTTTAATACTTTAATGATGGTTTTCCATGAGATCACGTGGCTAAAAAATGCCATTCATATCATCTATCAACCTATTGTGTGACCTCAAAGGTGAGGTAATATCAAGGGAAGGCCCACATAACAAGATCAGCCCCAAATCCATCAATTGTGACTCATAAATATATAGAATTCCAAGAATTTCCAACTATGTATCCAGTCTATAAATGCCTCACAAATGCACAAATCCAACAATCCAATAACCCTTCAAATCTTTCAAGCATAGAAGTAGGCTTCCATGAAGCCTCTGCCGATGGAGCCTCTTTGTTGGGTAAACTCTTCCACTTGACAAACATCAAAGAATTGGGCAAGTTCCTTGGGCAAATTAAATGGCACACAAGGTTCCTTCGTTGTCTAACACATGTGGCACATCCATTGTATATACTCACAAAGAAGAATGATCAGTACATATGGAATGATAAATACGAGCAGGAATTCCGGTCTACGTGTGCAAAGGACTTTCGAGTGCTCTTTCTTCTGAAGTTCGTCATTCTCTCTTGTCATTGAAGCTCACCATAGCAAGAAATGCAGCTCCTTTCTGGAACGCAATTTGACCATCCACTATGTGTATGGGAGACTTTCCGGAGGCTTCCAGAGACTAAAAACCAACTATCCTTCTAGGGATAGGAGTCACACCGAAAGGGGTGGTCCACCGAAGTCTTGAAACCAATCACACAAGTGAGAAAAAAAATCCCCTTTTTGGGTTTTCTGGTTGAATCTTCACACTTGAAAAAGGCTCTAATACCCATGTAACACGCGGAAGTTTAGTGGAGGAATCGATAACTTCAATGCTCAAAATTCAGCAATTGGTTGCGACGAACATAACGCACAATATAGAGAGAGATGTGGAGAGAGAGAGAGAGAGAGAGAGAGAGAGGAGAGAGAAAAGGACACAATATTGAGTCCCATATATCCTCTATAGGGCCCCCACCACGAATGATGTATTTGCTTTATTAGAACAGATGTACAATAATGCAAATCTAAAGATCTGTTCTTGACCTGCACCTTTCACCTTTGCTATAGCACTCCCCTTGGCAGTCCTGGCCCTTGGGTTGCCACAACACTTTGTGAAATATAAGATGATTGGACTAAATTCTACCTCGGGCATTTATACCCACAAACGCTACTAGTCGGTTGGTTCTACTAGGGTAGGCTTGCTTGCTAAAAGCCCCACGACCTGGTCAAATGCAATAAAATTCTATTTTATGCCATCGTTTTCACAGTGGCTAGGATGCGCATGGTCTAGCTGTTGTCCTAGCTTGCGCATGGCTGTGGGAAAACCTCTATTGCCTGGCCGCCTGGCTGGGCAAGGTCTCTGGCTGCCTGGCCAGGCTCCTTGGGCTGGTCGACAACCTGCCCAGCCCTTCTATGGGGCAATTACACCTAGGGCCTTTGTTGGCCCCTTGGGATGGCACAAGGCCTACCCTTTGCCCATTCAAGGGATGGAACATCGCCTTCTTGGGGTAGCCCTAAGGGATGGCCCCATCCTATCCTATATGTCAACTACATGCTCTTCCTACAGACGCTTGGTGTCCAGTTGCAAACCCAACACTGAAATCCTCTAACATCATTCCAGAGGGAGACTCACAATATGGACTGGCACTGCTTCATGTGCAGGACAATGCACACCTGACCTTGGATGCGTAGAATGGAACCCTGGCTAACTCATCCCGAAATGGGCTCAATGGCATCCTCCACCAATGGCAAAAACTCCTCCCAAATGCTCTTGACAATAAATCCAAAGAACTATTACCATGGCCTTGTTCATGCAGTCTATTTGCAAGTAAAAAGACGCCAAACTATGCAAGAAGTGGAAAAAAAATGCATGATTTCCTCCAAAAAGGCAAACCACTTTGTTTAAAATGATGGGTATACCACTTCATGGAGGTTTTGAACTACTGTTGCTCTAACACATGAGCATGGCATTTTTTCAATAATCCAATTCCTCTATAAGAAAAACCGCACGGTATTTCCTGGGGACTTTGTACAGTGTTGCTCTTTGAAGGCATCCACATTGCATTTTGGGAGACTGTAGACATGGGCATGACAATTCATGGGATTTTCGAGAGCCTAACTGCTCTAAACCCATTGGCATTTGGGGACTTCCTGGAGTGCCCAACCGTTCCTAAGTCATGCATGGCATTTTAGCTGCCCAAGTGCCCAATCGCCTCTTGAAGCCAGGCCAGCTACAATCATGAACAATCTCTTGTCCGAGATTCTGCAATGACTTCATCCATTTTGCAAGCAACACCAGGTTTGTTTCTTACACTTGCATCAATTCATCTCTCCTTCCCCTTGGCTGTGCTTGAAAGATGCTGTGATGACAGATTACTCCATATGTTTAATGTTTCATATCTTCCATATTGGGTCCCGTATATCCTCTGTAGGGCCCCCACCACGAATGGTGTATTTGCTTTATCAGAATGATGTACAATAATGCAAGTCTTTAGATTTAAAGATCTGTTCTTGACCTGCACCTTTCACATTTGCTGTATAGCACTCCCCTTGGTTGTCCTGGCCCTTGGGCTGCCGCAACCGTTTGTGAAATATGAGATGATTGGACTGAATTCTGCCTTGGGCATTTATACCCACAAACACTATTAGTCAGTTGGTTCTATTGAGGTAGGCTTGCCTGTTGAAAGCCCCATGACCTGGTCAAATGCAATAAAATTCTATTTGCTGCCATCGCTTTCAAACTGGCTAGGCTACGCATGCTGTGGCTGCTGTCCCAGCCCGCATGCGCATGGCTGTGGGACAGCCTCTATTGCCTGGTCGCCTGGCCGGGCAAGGTCTCTAAGACCTGTTGGCTTCCTGGTCAGGCCCCTTGGGCTGGCCAACAGCCTGCGCAGCCCTTCTATGGGCTGGTGGGCAACACCTAGGGCCTTTGTTGGCCCCTTAGGGTGGCACAAGGCCTACCCCATGCCCATTCAAGGGATGGAACATCTCCTTGGGGTAGCCCTAAGGGCTAGCCCTGCCCCACATGCAAACTACATGCTCTTCCTACAGGTGCCTGGTGTCCCAACACTCAGATCATCTGACATCATTCCAGAGGGAGACTCACTGTACGGACTGGCATAGTTTCATGTGCATGACAATGCACACGTAACCCTGGACGCGTAGAAGGAACCCTGGTTGACTCGTCCCGGACTGGGCTCACATGGGACCAGTTTCCATTCCAGGCCCTCCACCTTCTTGTTCAGATACTGCTATGTGGCATCCAAGTGTGGGATGCCCGTGACATCTTAGAACTATCATAGCATCTAATCTAGATCTTGGACCACCTAACCTGCACCATAACGATCATTGGAAGTATTAAGTGATTCAGTCACAATATTAACAAAAGCACTACCATATGCCACCTTTCTTTGTCGAAACTTAGACTGCATTATTGATGGCATCATCCACCAATGGCAAAAACTCCTCCCAAATGCTCTTGACAATAAATCCAAAGGACTATTACCATGGCCTTGTTCCTACTCTCTATCTGACAATCTATCTACAAGTAAAAGGACGTGCCAAACTATGCAAGAAGTGGGAAAAAAAAATGCACGCTTTCCTCCAAAAGGGCAAACGAATTTCTTTAAAAATATGGGTTTACCACTTCATGGAGGTTTTGAACTACTGTTGCTCTAACACATGAGCATGGCATTTTTGCAATAATCCAATTCCTGTATAAGAACAACCGCATGGTATTTCCTGGGGACTTTGTACAGTGTTGCTCTTTGAAGGCATCCACATTGCATTTTGGGAGATTGTAGACATGGGCATGACAATTTAAGGGATTTTCGAGAGCCTAACTGCTCTAAACCCATTGGCATTTAGGGACTTCCTGGAGTGCCCACCTGTTCCTGAGTCATGCGTGGCCTTTTAGCTGCCCAAGTGCCCAATCGCCTCTTGAAGCCAGGCCAGCTACATTCATGAACAATCTCTTGTCCGAGATTCTGCAATGACTTAATCCATTTTGCAAGCATTAATGTCAGTATGTATAACACTGCCCCATTAAGACACAAAGGAGCATGATACCATATCGACAAGGGTGCCCCGTGTGCCAGAAGGGCCATTAAACACCAGCTTTGTGCCTTACACTTACATCAATTCATCTTTCTTTCCCCTTGGCTGTGCTTGATAGATGCTATTCCCAGCCGTGATGACAGATTACTGCTCACAGCTTCTCCACTGGCTTTGCAAATGCCATACCACAGATCAGAACGCCTCATACATCTAAGACATTGAATGCAGCCTTTCCAATGAACATAGACTCGTAGTGCTTCCAAAGGCCTCCTTTTCAATCTGCAGAGAGGTCTCATTCCATGACGCTCTTATCACAGTAAAACAAATAAACACGTGTGGCACTTGCTGTGCGTTCTCAAAGGGTGCTACCAACAGAGAAAGATGTGAGCATGAATGCCAAGGTTCATTAAACCTGTTGAATCCTGACCTTGATACACACAGCCCCCACATTCTTACACTTTAAATTCTGATAACTGCTTCCGCTTCCTCCGGCATTGCATTAGCAACTCCTTGATTGATCAACAATGGAGAAAATTACAGAGTTTTAATGCTAGAAAAAGCAGAAATAAAAGACAAAGGTGGTGATGTGTTTTTATTTCATTCAGCTCCCATTCACAGCAAGCATTGGGGAGACTCAATTACATTTTTTCTCCTTTGACTTTCACACAGCAAATTTCAATTTGCCATGCATTGGAGAAGGCAGGAGAGCATTTACAATCTTTTTCTTTAGGGATCCCGTTCACAGAAAGCATTGGTTAGACACTGATGCTGCTGCCACCTGACCTTGATACATATAAGAGCGCCCACATTCTTACATTTTAACTGCTTCGGCTTCCTCAGGCACTGCATTGATACACCTTTAGTGATCAACAATGGAGTTTTAATGCTAGGGAAACTCAATTATGAAAAGCAGAAATAAAAGACAATGCTGGTGATATGTTATTTCATTCAGCTCCCATGCACAGCAAGCATTGGGGAGACTCAATTACAATTCTTGTTTTCTTTGGATTTTGCACACAAAATTTTGGGGGGAGTATCAATTTGCCATGCATTGGAGAGCATTTACAATCTTTTCCTTTTCACAGAACTCATTGGCGAGTAATCACTCTTTGTCTCCCATGCATTGGAGACCGCACAGAAAGAGAATGCTCAATGCTTGGGTACCCCCATCTGCCACACCTTGACCCTTCCAGCACGGTCGCCTGAGAAAGCCAGCCCACTGGGCCCGGTCTCGAGGGACTGGATGGGCTCGGGTGAGAAGAGGACGGCCCTCTCTGTGAAGGAGGGCAGCTCGTACACTCGAACAACATTGTTCTCACCTGCGTAGGAACACATCAAGATAGGTATGCCGTCCTCGCTCACAAATCCGGATAATGCAATTAGCTCAGGGGCTTCTGTATCTGCATGGCCAGTCGAAGTCTTGGGAGGGGTGTGGGTGTAGTGAAGATCCAACTGGGCACCTTCTAGCTGCCAAATGTTGAGCGTGCCATCGACAGAGGCCGAGAGGAGAAACTGGTTCCAAGAGAGTAGGCCAGTGACAGGGCCTGTGTGGGCGGCAAGGAGAGTGTGTAGGCAATGGCCGGTGGTGAGGTCCCAGAGCCTGATGCTCCCGTCAGCTGAGCCCGAGAACAAGAGTTTTCTGTCGGACAACATGTAGGGCTGGAGGGTGTGCACGGGCCCAGAGTGGGCGCCCGACGATAGCGAAGCGGCTGGAACCAAGGAGTGTGTTTCGGAGTCGAACCTCCATACTAGGATGACACCGCAGTCAGTCCCGGCAAACAGCATGTCATCGGCAGCAGCCAAAGCGCGGACCTGGCCGGCGGGAGCGGCGCAAAGCTTCTGTTGCGCTTGGGTCTTCAGATTCCAGACCTGGACCTCGTTGGGAATCCCGACAAACAGACTTTCGGGATTGCTGTTACTGCTGAAGAGGCATCCAACCTCTCCCTCTAAAGGGATGGCCTGGATGCATTGGCCGGACTCGCAATCCCAAACCTTTACCTTCCGGTCTCGGCCCCCGGTGAAGAGGGTGTTGGAGCCTTGAGGAAGGACTATGCCCGTCAAAGAACACCCTTTGCTGTGGCCTTCCAACTCGGTGAAGAGGGCAGCTGCGCCTTCCGTGTGTGCATGCAAGAACTTGCAGCAACTCTGGTCGCCCTTGGGGCAGGGGCTCCCACGCAAATAGAACGAGCAGGGCTTGGATATCGCCCCCCTGCGCCAGGTGAGATTGGAAGAAGAGGACGACTGCTTCCGCTCCGAGTTAGCCGGTAGGGCATGGGAAAACCTGCAGGGGTTGCGGGTGCACCTGCCTTGCAGCCAGAATCTGCAGACGATGGTTTCCTGCTCATGTATCGAGTCATGGTGATGGTGGTGGCCTCCGTGCACTGCAGCGGCCATGGCGAGGTATGAGGCGAAGGGGCAGATCGAAGGCAAGAATGCAGCGAATTTGAGAGCTCGTGGGTTGATCAAAGAAGCTACCTGTAGGCAGGGCAAAGAGCTTGCGGGTTGATCAAAGACGCTTGTTCTGTGCTAATTTACCGTATTTATACCTAGGGAGAGCGCGTGCCGAGAGCGCGTGCTTTTGTCCCTCGAAGGTTCTTAGACATATACCATTAATTTCTAGAGTGCTCGTCTCTCTTTTTTTTCTTTTTTTCTTTTTTTGACCAATAGTAAATATATATATGAACCAGAAAAATCTAGGGACACCATTAAATCAGTTACATCCTAAAGTTACTCAATCTCTCTACTTTTCTCTCTTCACTTCATTTAAAAGATTACAAAAAGTAAAGCCTATCTCTCATCTTCTAGAGCAAAAAATAAGTTACTCAATCTCTCTCCTTTTCTCTCTTCACTTCATTTACAAGATTATGCAATTTGATACCCCAGTTATATGCAAGATTCCATCATGGCCTCTGCAGTGCACCCCCGTGGGGTCTGTTTTTTTTTAAATGTCCCCTTTCTTAGACCATATTTTAACTGTGGACCTGGTCCCAACTGGATTTTCTATGAATGCAACAAAGGTGTGGTCAATTTGTAAGGGGCCTCCAATGAGCAAATCTCATGCAAGTAGTTTGCTTTGGGATTAGTTTCACCGGGCCCTCTTTGAAATCCAAATCCATAGTGCCTGACTTGAATGCCTTTATGCACACTTCCCCAACAAAATCCTTCAAGGAGGGCCAAAAGGCTACAAAAAGGCCATCCCACCTAGGGGCTTCATCTCTACCCAGTTTCAAAAGAGCAACCCGGTACTCTTCATCAACATTAATATCCTTTTCTAACCATCTAGCCTTATTTGGGTCTACACAGTGATTGATTAAGTCTAATAGCCTGTCTTTTGCCTGAAACATCCTTTGAGACCTGTCCTCTTTTAGACTTAATGTAGCACCCTAAAAATCTACCCATTTTCTAGCTATTAATTCCATGTTATCCATAGGGAGGCCCTCCTCATCCAAGATGTTCCCTAGCACTGTTATGTTGTAACAAGCTTAAACAAATGGCCCCCGGCTTCCTAAGATTATGAAATGATTTCCATCTTGCCCAATTTCCCTCCTCTAGCACATCTATATTTCTTAAACCAGCCTAACATTTAAATTACAAATTAGTCTCTTTTGCAGTGAGGTTCCTAGTCTGTCCTTTGAACTGAAGACTCTCCAATTGTGTTGCCCATTTTCTTCTTTCACTCCTCCTTTCCTCAGCTCTCAAATTGCCTACCGCTCTAATTATCCCCTGCATATCATTGTCAAATTTCCTCCATGACCCCTTTGACACACCTCTCCTTTTCATCCTCCCAATAGCCTCCTCAGTATACTCCTTAGTATTACTCTGATATTATCATAGATTGATCTTCCCTTAATGAGACCATGTTGTTTCCTAGAAATGACTTCCTGTAGCACAGGAGTAATTCTGAGAGGAATCACCTTTGCCATGATCTTATAGATCACAGTTAGAAGAGTAATGGCTCCAATGAGCAAATCTGGTGCAAGTAGTTTGCTTTGGGATTAGTTTCACCGAGCCTTCTTTGAAATCCAAATCCATAGTGCCTGACTTGAATGCCTTTATGCACACTTCCCCAACAAAATCCTTCAAGGAGGGCCAAAAGGCTACAAAAAGGCCATCCCACCCAGGGGCTTCATCTCTACCCAGTTTCAAAAGAGCAACCCAGTACTCATCAACATTAATATCCTTTTCTAACCATCTAGCCTTATTTAGGTCTCACCGTGATTGATTAAGCCTAATAGCTTGTCTTTTGCCTAAAACGTCCTTTGAGAGCTGCCCTCTTTCAGACTTAATGTAGCACCTTAAAAATCTACCCATCTTCTTGCTATTAATTCCATGTTATCCATAGGGAGGCCCTCCTCATCCAAGATGTTCCCCAGCACTTCTATGTTGTTCCTCCCTTTAACAAGCTTAAACAAATGGCCCCAGGCTTTCTGAGATTATTAAATGATTTCCATCTGGCCTGAAAGATCCCTGTCCCCTCCGTGTAACGAATTTAGGGGTGCTAGCAACGAAAGTAGCACTTCTTGCGCGGGGCAGGGTCCCTCACTCGGGGCCTTGCCCACAAATATTCGGACAAGAGACTAATCCCTCGGTTTTTCCAAAACCGAACCCGAAAAAACTTCCTTCGCCCGGAAAGTATGGGCGATTCCTCCAGGATATTTTTACTCTAATGTAGTCCAGAGCCTTAACTAACTGAAATGATCTGACTGAACCCGTAAGTCCCATAGTCAGATCAAGAAAAAGACTTGCACTTGGATCATAGAGACCAATGGTTTTTTTCTCATTGAGAGGCAGAGCCGTTGATTCTTTTCCATAGAACAATTTTTATCCGGGATTTACTTCATCTATCGTGCCACAACAGAATTGAGTCTCATATTAGGGATCCATTAGTCCAGTCTAGCCCCATCCAGTCCCGTGGGTTAGTCAACCACCCAAACACTGTAGTGATGGGATCCATTTAAGAATTTGGTTAGGTTTTTGTCCTGGGTACCAGGGAAAAGAGTTCCCAGACCCCCTAGACGGATATTCATGCAAAATTAAAATTAGTCACACTACTTACACACCCAATATGAAATTGCCTTTTTCACAGATTCAGCTGTCTTTAAAACAATCATTTAATGAAACTATAGTATCACTGATCATAATCCTCCAAAATATCCAGTTGCATTGTAATTTTCAATTTTTTCTTCATCGGTGTACCTATGGCATCATTGGCAACCAGAACGCTCACCACCTGTCCACTCAGGAGCCTTTTCGATAGTTCCTAGCTCATAGTACCCGGCAATATATTCACTTATAAAAATCAAAATGGAATCTCCATTGAAGATCAGCAAGATCAACCAACAGATCCATATAAAAGATCCATGGACTCATCCATTGAGGACCAGCAAGGTCAATCAACCAGATCCATGCCCGAATTCAGAAATCAACTCTTACTCCTTGTTCTAATATCTTTCACGACGTACGTGTGGGTATTTTCGACGACCCAGAGCAAGAGCACCGTATGGTCAACACCCTCTAGGATCCTTCGCAGGTCACCTAGCGCTTCACTTATAGGTCGCTTCCTTGGTCCCTCATCCACCGTATCGGAAGCTCACCGTTTAAATCACGACCTCATTCACAAGACGGTCAAAATGCTTCCCCAGTATTCTTGACATAAAACAGTCATTTAAAAACAGGTCATAAATACAGTTTCTATAATGAACTCACGTCTTTCCACGTTGTTCCACATCAATCCTCATTTATTTCATATGTATTCGAGTTTCCATCTCATCAAATCTTTCCTCATTTATCCGCGCGTCAGATCTCATCCACTCGCATCTACCCATATCCACATCTCATCACATCATATTCATTCATATGATATATCATCCATTCACATCTATCCCAATTTACAACACATCTCATTCACCAGATCCATTTACATCCATCACATCACATTCATTCATATCCATCACATTCATTCATTCATATTCATCACATTCATTCTCATCACCATCCCATCCCATCACATACATTCTATCCACATTATATCACATCACTTCTATCCACATCATATCTCATGCATACACATCTCATCTCATTCATCCACATCCATCCAATCGTTCACATGTACGACTACCCACATCTATCCATACATTCATATCTATTACTTCACATCCACATATATTCATGTCACATCACATCTCTTTACATTTATTCACATCACATTCTTTCACATACACATCCACACACATTCTTTCATATACATCCACATCCATTCTTTCACATACTCATCCACATCCATTCTTCACATACACATCCACATCCATTCTTCACATACATCCACATCCATTCTTTCACATACTCATCCACATCCATTCTTTACATGCACATTCACATCCATTCTTCACATAGACATTCATATCCCATCCATCCATCCATTCATTCACATCTATCTGATTCACATCACATCTCATCACATCTATTCACATCACATCCCATCCATCCATTCATTCACATCTATTTGATTCACATACACATTCACATCCCATCCATCCATCCATTCATTCACATCTATCTGATTCACATCACATCTCATCACATCACATCACATCCCATCCCATCCATCCATTCATTCACATCTATTTGATTCACATGACATCACATAAAGGTAAAGAGAAAGTGGTTGAGCCTCTTGGTATGCCTGATATTTCTATAGGGCATTCTCTTGTTGATGGAGAGTCTAGTGGCTCGGAGATGAACTGTGACACCCCTCTGCCCCCTCCAGTATTCTGGCGTAAGACATTCCTTTAAGAAAACAGGGTTTCTATGCAAGTTTCCAATTTGATTTTCTTTTGAATACAAGGAGTATTTCTTGAATCAGTATCCCTAAAACTTCTTGATCGAAATTCTGAATTTTATACTAGAATTCCTCGAATTCTATAACCTTGATCCATAGATCAATTCGAAGGGTCTCAAACTTAGTTTCAGATTTGGCGGGAGTTTTGAGTGTATTTTTCTAAACTGATCACACCTTCTTTCCTTGAAACTGACGAAAGAGTTTAGTCTTGGTCATAGTCTCATTCAAGGTTCGAGTCGGATAAGATTTTTCCTGAACTATCTTTCTCGAAAAGGTTTGATAATTCAGTTACTATTTTACTGAATTTCTTTCTTTAAATATTCACTTAATTGATTTCTAAATTAGTTACGAATTCCAATGAGGAATAAATTAATCATTTATCTGAATATTTTGATCTTGATAGATTTCTCGAATTTTCTTTTTACAATCCGTGTGAATATAAGACGATAGAAATTTCTCTCTCAAAGTATTTAATTATTCATTTATCAAATACTCATAGAATTTAAACATAGAATTTAAGAGAATTCTAATCTTGATATAAGAATTCTTTATGCATCCATTTATGCATAAAAATCAAATTCAATGGAAATAACACTTTTATAAAAAAATTCTTTTATGCATCCATTTATGCATAAAATCAATTTTGATAGGAATAACTCTTTTAAAATAAAAAGAATTTCTTTATGCATCTATTTATGTATAAAAATCAATTTTTATAAGAATAACACTTTTATAATAAAAAATTCCTTTATGCATCTTTCTATGCATGAAAATTAAATTTAAAAAGAATAACACTCTTGTAATAAAAATAGTTCCTTTATGCATCTTTCTATGCATGAAAATCCAATTTAATAAGAATAACACTCTTGTAATAAAAATAATTCCTTTATGCATCTTTCTATGCATGAAAATCCAATTTAATAAGAATAACACTCTTGTAATAAAAATAATTCCTTTATGCATCTTTCTATGCATGGAGATCAAATTTAATAAGAATAACACTTTTGTAATAAAAATAATTCCTTTATGCATCTTTCTATGCATGAAAATCCAATTTAATAAGAATAACACTTTTGTAATAAAAATAATTCCTTTATGCATCTTTCTATGCATGGAAATCAAATTTAATAAGAATAACACTTTTGTAATAAAAATAATTCCTTTATGCATCTTTCTATGCATAAAAATCAAATTTAACAATTATTATCAGTGATATCCATGCATATTCATAGGTGAATATGTACATGGAGTAATTAGAATATTTCTTTTAGATACAAAAATCATGGGAATTACTTTTTTGGAACAACATAAAAATAAACTGTCTATTTCACAAAATTCTGAAAAATTTTACCATAACCTCCTTTGTATGGCTGACCATTTCTCATTTTTATCCATCTTTATTTAACTTAACCAACCCAAATTAGAATTAAAGAACTCTAATCTACTCAATTTTCTAAATTCAAGAGAGTAAATAATAAGAAGAGTTTAATTAATCACTTAGTTAATCTTTTCTAGGATTGAGAAAGGTTAGAATGTAAAGAAGAGAAGGGGGTAGCCTTTCCATCAAAGGAATAGCATTTGAATTTAATTCAATCATCTGTAAAACATAAAAATCAAGAAAACCATAGATTTTTCATTAAACAAAGTAAGAAAATTAGCTTACATGGAGCTTGTAAGCTCTCCTTTGGCTTGAGGGATTAAGGGTTCTACTCTTGTTTGAAGCAAGAGTGGCCACCAATTCACTTTGGAGAGGATTAGGCCAAAAACAATTGAATTATTAAAAAATTATTGGAATTAGGGTTGCAGGAAAGCACACAAAGCTTGGAGAAGAAGAAGCAAGAATGCACACAACACACAATGTATTAGATTGTGTCAATGTACAAAAAATTAGTTAGCCCTAGAAGAATGGGCGTATATACAAGCCAGGGGAAAAAACCTCCTAAAGAGGGAAAAAGTGCCCCGGCGGTCCTAAGTGTGTTCACACACATCACTACCTATATATATGGCAAAAAATCCCCCCTGGGAGTGATGGTGTGAACAAGAGCTAGCACTCATGTATAGGGAAGTGCCATGCCCAAAGTAGATCAGTCCACAAAGGGGAGCAAGCCCAAAGCTTTGCGGAAAGCTTCGAACTTCTCACACGAGGAAGGGCCTTTGTGAAAGGATCGGCGAGGTTGTCCTGTGTTGGCACATAGGCCAAGCTGATCTCTCCTGCTGAGAGTCTCTCCCTGACATAGTGATAATGCACCTCAATGTGCTTTGTGCGAGCATGAAAAACTGGGTTTCTCGCAACTGCCAATGCGCTCTCACTGTCAGTGTAGATAGAGGTGGCAGACTCCTGTCCAACACCCAAGTCAGCCATAAGCCGTCTGAGCCACACACACTCAACCGTAGCTGTGAAAGCTATCCTGTACTCAGCTTCACAACTAGAAGTGGCCACAGTAGGTTGCTTCTTGCTCAACCAAGATATGCATGAGCTACCGAGCATGAAACAAAAACCACTTGTGGACACTCTTGTGTCATAGCAACCAGCCCAATCTGAGTCTGAAAAAGCATGTAAATCTGGCGGCAACGATCCCCCCTTGGGATAAAACAACCCAAGATGTATGGTGCCACTCAAGTAGCGAAAGATGCGTTTAACTGCCTTCCAATGCTGAGACCCTGGGCTATGCATAAACCTGCTCACCTGTGAGACTACAAACTGAATGTCCGTCCTCGTAATGCATACATAAATGAGGCAACCAACAGCTGTCTGATAGAGTGTGACATCAAAGTGATCTCTAGCATCATGAAGACTCAACTTCAAACCTGTCTCCATTGGAGTAGCAATAGGCTTGCAGTCTTCAAGGCCAAATCTCCGCAACAATGTCTCAATATACTTTGTCTGACACAAAGCAATACCTCCATCACACTGCTTAAATTGTATTCCCAAATAATGATGCAAATACTCCAAATCTGACATCTCAAAAGAGGCATTCAAATCAGCCTTAAAATCAGCAATATGACTCTCATTTGGTCCTGTGAGCAGCATGTCATCGACATAGAGAGCAATGATTAGATGTACATCATCCACACGTTTAGCATACAAAGTGCTTTCTGTTGGACTATTCTGAAAACCATGTGCAGTCAAATATGCATGTATCTTTCCATACCAAGCTCGTGGAGCTTGCTTTAAACCATATAAGCCTTTTTCAACCTGCACACTTTGTTTTCCTGCCCTCTTTGAACAAAATCATATACAAAGCATCTGAAAGTGTGAAAACGCTGCCATTTACAACAGTAAGCATAATTTTACCAATGCCCTTCACTGGGTAAGAAGCATTATTGGCACATGTGACAGTATTCCCATTAGGGACAGCATCAAGACAAGTGAACATATCACGATGCGAGGTAATGTGCTTTGTAGCACCACTGTCAAAATACCAAACATCAGAGTCAACAGAAACTGCCAAACATGCATCATGTAAAGATGGGTCATACTGGCAATACACGCTAAACGTCCATTCTGTATCCTGCACAACATTTGCAGAATCTGCATTTATAGAAGCATCCACTATTGTGGCTGCATTTGACTCTTTCTTCTTTGCCTCTTTAGCCTTTAGCTTAGGGCAATTCTTAATGACATGATCAGTTGCCTTACAATAGTTGCACCTCATTTTTTTCTTGCCTTTATCAAGAGCCTTCTCAGACCTATTGTTGCTACCTATGGAAGGAGAAGAAGTTGCAAACCTATTAATAGGAGAAGAAATAGTGGGAGGGGCTGCCTTACCGCTTCTTCTCTGCTGGGCAGCAACAAATGCCTAATCAACTGCACGCTGCCTAGCCCTGTTTTTCCTGGACTGCGCTTCTTGCAAGAGCTTGTTGACTAAAGTATCATACTTGACAACATCAGGTCTATCCTCAATAACAAGTCTCCACGTGGAAGCAAAAGTCTCATATGACTCAGATAAAGCATCAAGAACAGTTTGCACAAGAGAATGATCAGGAATAATCTCACCTGCAGAAATCAATTGTTCCTTGAGATCTTTAATCTCAGCAAGAAAAACATTCATGTCATCATCTTCCTGCATAATCTTCGATTCTAGCTCTTTATATAGGTAAGAGATTTTTGCCTCGTTATTACGACCTCCATACAAACCAGCTAGAATATCCCAAGCTTGTTTTGCTGTTTTAGCTGAACGAATATGTGGGGTGATGTTACGTTTGACAGAAAGTGCAATCAAGGCATGAGCCTGCGCATCTTTACCATCCCAACGAGCTTGTTCAGCAGTGGGTAAAACAGCAGCAACAGTAGAGCTGCTAAAACCTACAACATCCTCAACAGATCCTACATCCACAGAACCTGGACGTACATCCATACCCTGCACAATGTTCCACACTCCTTTTGCAACCAAAACATGCTGCATCATGTATGCCCAAGTGGGTAGTTGCTGTCTCCATCCAATTTGTCATCAGCAGCACAGCAGATAACATGCGAAATACATCATTGCTGTTATCAGCCATGGCCACTAACTGCTGAAACTGATGCAAAAGCTACCTGTAATGAAGCAAAGACTGAACAGAAAACAACTCGTGCTATGTAGCACGGTCCATAATAGAATACGTATGCCTGTGTTTGCATAAAACTGCACTGTCAAAATTTCTACAGAAAATGACGAAAACACCTATGCAGAACTTGCAATGCAAAAACGGAGCCCGAAACGACCTCAGATGCGATTTCTGAGAACGCGAAACCTAACGGGCGGATTTATAGAGTATAGAGACGTGTAAGCGCTCATGAAAGCTCACCTCAATCAGAGAACGTGAGTCGGAGGGTGCCGGCGGCGTAGCCCTGGGAGCCGATGCTTGCTCTGTACCAATTGTTGGAATTAGGGTTGCAAGAAAGCACACAAAGCTTGGAGAAGAAGAAGCAAGAATGCACACAACACACAATGTATTAGATTGTGTCAATGTAAAAAAAAACAGTTAGCCCTAGAAGAATGGGTGTATATACAAGCCGGGGGAAAAAACCTCCTAAAGAGGGAAAAAGTGCCCCGGCGGTCCTAAGTGTGTTCGCACACATCACTACCTATGTATATGGCAACAAAAATTCAATGTAAATGGCTCAAGACAGGAGCAGAGTAACAGTGCATAAACACCATTAAGCTTTTACAAAGGGGGAGGCTTCTATTTATAGGAAAAAGTGAGCCTCTAACCAAGCAAAGTGATTCTAGAATTTTCCATATCAGTTTGGTGAATTTTTGACCATTTTTGGGTCAGTTCAACTTACTTTTTGGATCTAGTTTTGAAAAAGGAGAGAGGAGAGATGAAATATCTCATTTTATTGATTAAAAATTGGGGATAATGATGAGAAAAAAGGTGCCTACTTCATGAGGAGAGATCCCCACTCTGAGGTGTCAAAATTCAGTTTTTTAATTGTTTTCTTTGGTCCTTAGTCCACTCTTCATCTTATGTGAGCATTTACTCATTTTGGGGGTTTTTTTTTATTCTTTAATTTATCCCCTCCCTACATTTGGATTAATCTTATTGGTCCATAGAAACCTTAATTGGACCATAATCTAAAAATTTCTGAAAATCTGGACCCTTAGTCGAAGGTCCTTTATTCCTATTTTCAATAAATTCCAATTACACATTGGAAAGTTCTTTTTGAATTTTTGTTTTAGGGGAAACCATTTTAGACACTAGAGGAGGATTTTTATATCCAAAAATATCTCAATTTTGAATTACCTCCCTCTAGACATTTTCTCTTTCTAGGCCAAAACAAGGTAAAACATGATCTTTCTTTTATTTTAGAGAGGGGAATAATTATAAGATCAAAAGAAGAGGTTCTTACACCTGCACACTTCAAAAACTAGAGGGAGGAATCTTACATGGCCCAATTACCCTCTTCTCTAGCACATCTATTATATTCATTTTTTAAACCAGCCTAACATTTAAAATACAAATTAGTCTCTTTTGCAGTGAGGTTCCTAGTCTGTCCTTTGAACTGAAGACTCTCCAATTGTGTTGCCCATTTTCTTCTTTCACTCCTCCTTTCCTCAGCTCTCAAATTGCCTACCGCTCTAATTATCCCTTGCATATCATTGTCAATTTTCCTTTATGACCCTTTTGACACACGTCTCCTTTTCATCCTCCCAATAGCCTCGTCAGTATACTCCACAAATAGACCATCTTTAAGTAGAATATTATTCACTCTCAGCTTCCTTATGGGAAATTGGGAAAGTTCAAGCTCCTCCCCATCAAAACTAGACCAGCACCATTTCAAAGGCATATGGTCAGAAAGAGCAGTACTGGTATCAATGGTGATCTTCAGTGTGTGAGGAACCCAAGAGGCTTGCTGGCTAAAAGGACTATCGATTCTGGCGGATGATGAGATATATTGAAGACTAAAGTATGTATGCCTAGGATTATCTCTCCAGTCGCCTAAGTTCTAGCCGCCGTCAATCAGACCCAACTGTCCTCTTAATGCCCCCATTTTCCTTGTTCCTTACCCATAAGAATAGTACTACCCCCACATCTATCCACTAGTCTTTCAACCATATTAAAATCCCCCAAGAGAATACAAGGAACTTGAATATTCAGACATATCACATGTGATCCTGTAGTTGTGAGCACCATATACATTAATCAGTCAAATTCTCTCCCCCTCCACCAAAATTTCTACTACAAGAATTCTGCCATTGGGATGGTTAGCTATGATACTAGGGCTGAGATCCTTCTTAACTAACATCATAACACCGCTATATCCCGAATTCACTCCCCCATACGTAATCGTCTAGTATTTAAACCAATCCCTCCTAGAGATGTTACCAAAAAGATTATGTTCCTGAATTGCCATAACTGAGTACCCCCATTGCTTGACTAGCCCCCAAAAGGAAGCATTCTTATTTTTATCTTTAATTCCTTTCACGTTCCACATGCACCCAGAAAATTTAAAAGAGTTATGCATGACAGAGCCATTTCTAGGACCATGTCCACCTTCTACCCTTCCCTTGGCACATCATCTATTTTTGGTATACCCCTCCAAGCTCCTTCAACTAGGTGATCAATCATTTGTTCTGAAGAAGGACCACTATCACTCTCCTTCAAGGGGCTATAGGGATTAGAGTATATCAAGGGGGTCGAGCCACTTTGATCATTATTGTCTTTGCCCTCTATTCCTTGAAAGGACAATTTTTTCCTAGCCTGTGCTTTAGCCTGTCTTACACTAGTCTTCCCTTTAACTTTAACCCAAGTCCCTTTAGAATATCCCTCAGTTTTGTCTTTCAATACCTCCTTTCCCTTACCCTCCACTTCCTAAGTAGCCAATGTTTCAGCTTTCTTTCCCTTATTCTTATCTACTTCCTTTTCCTTTTCTCCTTTGCCTAAGGGATGTTCTACACAATTTTCTGCCTTAGGATCCAACTTCCTCCTTCTCTTGTGTCAGGCACATGTACATAAGCTATGCAACCAAACACTTTGAAGTGTCCAATGTCCAGCCTAAAACCTGTAAGCCACATCTCTGTGGTGTACTTCCATGTATGGCTGCTGTGGGTGTCTTATTAAGTACATACACCGCTGTGGCACACGCTTCTGCCCAATAATAGTCTAGCATGCTCTTTTCATTGAGCATCGCCCTGAATGACTCTATTCTTTCTCTCAGCAACACCGTTTTGCTGAGGTGTGTACCTGCAAGTTAACTACCTTCTTATGCCATGCTTTCTCAAGAAATTCTCAAAAGCATGTGAGGTGTATTCACCACCTCCATCTATCCTCAAACATTTTATCCAAGAGCCATATTGCTTCTCTACAAAAGCTTTGAAGTCCATAAACTTTCCCAACACTTCACTTTTCTCTCTGAGAAAGTAAATCCAAGTCATTCTACTGAAATCATCAATGAATGTCACATAATACAAGCTGCCTTTAATGGATGGGTTTTGTGCGGGACCCCATACATCGCTATGAACTATCTCAAGTGGCCTGCTTCTCATGTTCCCTTCTTTAGGAAACGGCAACCGCCTGCTTTCCAAACTGGCAGACATCACAAACATGAATATACCCATCATACTTGAATCTAGGTAGCCCACTAATAATGCCTCTTACCTGCATGTTCTTTAACCTTTGTATGTTCACATGTCCAATCCTTTTATGCCACATGTCAATGTCCTGTACCACATTTCGGCTTTTAGAGAACATGGCTGATTTCAACTCAGGAATCCCAGCATCCAATTTAAATAACCTGCCTTCTTTCTTGCCTTTGGCAATGACTCTACATCCATTTTTGAAATCCTCAATGAAGTAACCATGCTCGTTGAAACGAACCTGCAAACCCTATTCCACCATTTGACCAACTGAGGCCAAACTTTTTGTAATAGAAGACACATACAAGACATCTGACTTTGTTTCAACATTGTGCATAACCAATGGTACACTTCCAACATGTGTGATAGCATGTTGGGTATCATCTCCTGTTTCCACATAGCCTTTCAAATCCAACCACCATAGGCTTCATATGCTCAAACCATTCGCCATGACAAGTCATATGGTTTGATGCTTCAGAGTCCATATACCAAGTGTCATCACTTTCACCATTTGTCATCATAGATCCCACAACATGTTTCATGGTTGGCAAACAAGTGATTTGCGCTGCCATCATTACTGCTTGATGCATAATTTCCATCACTTGCATACTTTCCACCATGTTGTGCATAATGTCCACCATGTTGTGCTCTACCCCCTCTCAAATCATTTTGTTTGCGGAAACAATCACGTGCCATATGACCAAATTTCCCACAGTAATGGCATTCCACATTTTGCATCGATGTTTGTTGGCCTTACCAATGTCCTCTACCACGAGGATTACCTCTACCTCTCTGAGGTGTATATCCACGACCACCTCTAGCACCATATGTAGGCTGAAAATTATGTTGTGGTGACCTATCCTGCCATCCATGACCATTACCATGGCCACGTGATGCAAATCTCCCCCTGCCTCTAAATCCCCTTTGTGAGAATAGAAAGTTTGATTTTTACCATTATCATCATGGCTAGTAGATGCATCATGAAAAGATTCACTGAGTTTGATTTCCTCAACAAGCAAGAGTGAAACCAACTCATCAAAATCTGGTAAACCTGTACTCCGAACCGAGATGGATGTATCAAAAGACTTATACTCCTTGCTAAGACCACGCAAGGTAATGTCTACCAAATCATCATCAGGCATGGGGGCATTGATTGTTGCCAATGCATCTGCATACTTCTTTATTTCTTGTACATAATCATGGATGCTCCTTCCTTTCCATTTCACATTATGAATCTGTTGTCTCTCAACTGAGACTGCTAGTGTCTATATCAAACAGCTTTACCAATGTATCCCATGCATCCTTGGGATTCTCAGCATCATGTATATGTATGAGTATAGCATCCGAGATACATATAGATAGGTAATGCAAAACTTTGTATGCTCTTTCTGACCATTGCTTATGAGCTACAACCTGTTGCTGTGTAGGTTGTCGGGGTAGTTCCAGCTCTGGCTCCGCACCTGTAACAAGGTTCCAAAAACCTTTTCCCTTCAGAAAACTTTTAATCCTGTACTTCCATGCCTGGAAGTTCTTCCTATCCAACTTTTCACCCACAATTTGTACTGGGTTGTCTGACATATTTGCTCAATGCAAATGCACCTTCCGCAGCACACGCCCAAATTTGTAAACGAGCCTTCCTCAGCTCAACCACACTCTAGTAAGTGTTTCAGATACTCCAAAGTACTCAACAAACTTCACTTTTAATGTAGAAAATCAAACTGATTGCATCCAAAATGAACTCGCATACGCAGTCCAAGGTACCCTGCTTTGACGCGCTTTCCAAGGCTTCGAAGTGGTTCAATCAAGTGTGGATAACTTGCATTGACACCTAAACAAGCTCAATGTTGCATATCAACACCAACCAAGGTGCGTACATACCAAATTTGTCAAATCCCCTTCTCTGTTTTGAGAAAAACCAGTATAACTAGAAAAGACCAGTAGTAAAATTGCTCTAATTCCTTTGATTCTTGTCCAAATTGAGAGACCAGGCATTCATTAGCTTATCATTGATGTCTACTAACTTTATGTAAAAGGAATTAGAACAATTGTTTAAGATGAGAGAGTAATTAGCCGATTAATCACCCTCTGTTTCACTAATCATAGTAGACAGCCTGTTTAATCAGCTCATTTCCAGCTCCATAGGGTTGTTGCAAGATCAGGGTGTCCAGTTTTATCCAGTTTATGCTGGACTGGGACAATGCTTGGAGAGCAAATTTTGGGGGAGCAAGGTACTTAAAATGAGATCAAGCAAATAATAGAAAATACGCTTGCCCTTAAATTAACCCAATATGACTTAAATTAATATAAATTAGTCTAATTAATCAAAAATATGATGAAATGATAAACAAATGATCTTTCCATACTTAGAGTGATCCAATTTATTTTTCCATAGATGCACCATTACAAGTACACTAGTCCCTATAGGTTTTAGATGATTCACACCAAAAATGTAATTTTACTAATTAGATTATTAATATTTGCAAGCCTTCTGATAGTCTGGAAGAATTTTAAAAAAGAGAACATTAAAAATCCAACCATTGGATTTGTAATTTTTACTAACCACCACATTCTACTAATGTCTCAATATCTGCCCACTCTTTTGATCTACAAGATTGAGGATTTTAAGTGATAGCTATTGTGGGTACAAAAAGTGGCGTATATTATAACACTTTAAAGACCTTGAAATATTTAAAGAAAATAGATAAATATCTTAAAATTTTCTCAAAAAATCAAGTTAAGCTCCATATCATGTGAAGATCTAAGGTACAAAGTGGGAATCTCATATGAGTTTATATGTAAAAGATATTAGCACTTTATGGAATCAGTTCAAATTTGGGACAGGGTGTATACATTCACTTTATACCTAAGAAAATGAGGACTTTTGACTATCTAATGCTTAATCAAATTATGCAACTATATTTCCAACTTTGAATATGATGTTCCAACAAAAGAACTTGAAACGAAATTCCTTCATTTACTAGGAGAGATTAGCCACTAAAGGTAAACAAATGCCTGTTTTTTAATTGTTTACAGGGTGCCTGAGTGGATAAAACTGGGCACCCTGATCTTGCAACCACCCCATAATGCATAATTGCTTCAATCAATCATATATCAACCTTCTCAAGTGTATGTACCACACAATTGCTAAGAAGATTTTGGAATTTATCAACCACAAGACTTTATTTTTGGCCTCCACTTAGCAAAAAGATGAAAAACTGCTCTGTTTCCTCATAGTCTACGCCGCCTGCTCCTAAGGAGAATTGGTGAGTTTATAAAGGTATTTGAAGATAGGTATGGATGTCGACCACTCCTAGGCATGTACTTAATCCATCAATTGAGTGATTTTTACAAAAACCTAGCTTTAATTGCATCCACAATGAGCATCATTTCTTTGTTTTTGTGAAGGGTTCAAACCAGTGATTTTCCTCTCACATAAATGCACCAACTTGGCTCCAAATTCAATTTAGGGCTTGCACATGAGTTGCCAATACATTAATCCTTGTCACATACATGTTCCTTTGCTAGATTGCATCTATTTTCACAATATCACTGCTTTCAAGCTCCAATGGAAAGCTTGCAAAAAACCAAAATTTTCTTTTGCTTTTGGCAACCCTAATCTCAACAGTGATGCGGGGATTTATGTAGAGATTCCTCCTGATGTTAATAGTGAACCAGAAATTCAAAAAAGAGCTAAAGCACAGGAAGATGTGGCCAAATTTGCCCTAAAGCAGGTTTTCAAGATAGCAAAACTCTCGAAATTTGATGGTGAAAAGAAGACAGGAGAAGGTCTTGAGGCTTGGCTTGAAGAATTGGAGGATGAAAAGAAGACAGGAGAAGGTCTTGAGGCTTGGCTTGAAGAATTGGAGGATTTGTTTGCCGTTTGAGAATTCGATGAGGAGGGAAAGGCTAAAATTGCCTTGTTGCAATTTTATGGTGTCACAAAATTATGGTGGAAGTCCCATGTACAGATTTGAGAGAAACCAAATGAACCAATTACATGGGCTGAATTCTGAGCTGCTCAGAAAAGAGGTTTTGTTCTCCTCATTACTATATGGAAAAGAAGATGGAATTTTACAATTTCAAGCAGGTCTAAGAGGGAAAACATGATCTTTTTGTTGATGAGTACAAGGGCTTCATTTGCACAAGTATGCACCTGAAGTCTTGGGTGAGGCTCTTACTCAAAAAATTGTAGAGGGCTTGAAGGAGGACCTCCTCTACATGAGACCTCCTCTACATGATGAAGGGAAAAAGATCACGGGATTACTTAGATGTTGTATCCAAAGCTGAGAATTTTGAAAGGATGGAAGCATACAATCAACGAAAGGCTGCAAAATCAAGGTTAATTCTGACTGGCCATCGTCCTCAAGGTTTTCAAAACTCAGGTATTCCACGTAGATGTGAATTTTCTAACGATTCCAAGTTTCAAGGAGGGCATAATATGCAACAAAAAGATGGAAATTATGATATTGGGAAAAACCAAGGATTTGTGCCCTATAATCAGTGGGGTAGGCAGAATCCAAATTTCTAAAATTCTAAACCAAGGATTTGTGCCCTATAATCAGTGGGGTAGGCAGAATCCAAATTTCTAAAATTCTAAAAATCAGAATCAGTCCAATAACCAAAACGTTGGGAATCAGAAGAATCAAAAACCAGCAACATGGCAGAATGATCCCTAGTTCATTGAGCGAGCAAGGAGGTTCGGGTTGTGCTTAGATGTGGGGAGCAGGGACATCGCACATTTGAGTGCTCGAACAAAGCTAAATTCAATTTCGAGATTGGACCGAAGATAGAAGCGATGTTGACTGAGATGGATCCAACAATTGAGGAAGTGGGGGAACAAGGTGAGTTGCCTAAACCTATAAAGAAATGTATGGTTTCTTCTGCATCTCATGCACATGCTTCAGTGACAAGAATAAAAGGAAAGATTAGAAATCGGGATGTTCAATTTTTAGTTGACTCGGGTAGCACTCATTGCTTTATTTCTCCAAAACTTATGAAATCATAACACTTAAGATTAGGAAATCAAGTAAAGAGGCCTGTCCAACTTGCCAATGGGAAAACTTACTACACTCCAGGGTTCTTGGAAAACTTATCTTTCATCTTAGCGAGAAGGAAGTGTAAGGGAGACTTCTATGCCATCGAGATGGGTAAGTGTGATGTAATAATTGGGATGGATTGGTTAGTCTCCAACAAAGCCCTCATTAACTTTGCGGATAGGATTGTGAGTTTTACTAGTGAGGAGGGATAAACCCAAGTTATTGAGGGGGAAGAGAGGAATAGTGAGGCCTTTTTGATTTCGACCATGAAAATTTCGAGAGGGATTAGGCAAGGGTGTGAGACATTATTAATCTTTGTCGAGATGAGCTTAAGGAAGAGATAGAGAAGGAAGACCATCCCGAGTATGTAAAAAAACTCCTTGATGAATATCGTGATGTTTTTCTGGATGACCTACATGGGATGCCTCCTAGAGACTTAGATCATGCCATAGAGGTAGAACTAGGAACCAAACTTACTCTAGGGCACCCTTTAGGTTTAATGTGGACAAGTTGAGAGGGCTGAAGCTTCAGTTGGATGACTTGACGCAAAAGGGTTTCATTAAACCTAGTGTTTCTCCTTGGGGTAGTCCAATTTTGTTTCAAAGGAAAAAAGATGGGACATATAGGCTTTGCATTGACTATAGAGGGTTGAATAGGCAAACCATTAAGAATATGTATCCTTTACCTCACATAGATGAGTTGTTGAGTCAACTAAGTGGGTCCTCTGTCTTTACCAAGATTGACTTGCGATCTGGATACCATCAAATTTGCATCAGAGAAGCGGACATTCCTAAGACTACATTTAGGACTCGGTTTGGGCATTATGAGTTCAATGTTCTTCCTTTTGGATTGACTAATGCACGTGCTACTTTCATGTGTTTGATGAATATTTTGATGATTTCATTCTTGTATTCTTAGATGAAATTTTTGTGTAATCAAAGAATGGAAAATATCATGAAATTCATCTTAGGAAAACACTTCAAAAGTTGTGGGATCACAATTTTTATACAAAGGTGAGCAAGTGTTTCTTTGCTAAGGACAAGATTGTGTATTTAGGCCATGTTATTTCTAAAGAGGGTATCCACATAGATCCCGAGAAGATTAAAGTGATTATGAAATGGCCTAGACCCAGGTGTGTGACCGATGTGAGGAACTTCATAGGATTGGCACAATTCAAGAGAAAACACATTAGAGACTTTTCCAAGATAGCTTCGCCATTGACCAATCTCACCAAACAAGAAAAAAAGTTCGAGGGGGATGAAATGTGTCAAGTAGCTTTTGACACTTTAAAAGCTAAGGTTGTTGAGAACTATATTTTGAAAATACCAGAAAAAATGGGGAAACCTTTTGTAGTAACTTGCGATGCTAGTGGAACACAAATTGGGTGTGTTCTCTCACAAGATGGACGAGTAGTAGACTATGAGTCAAGGAAACTTAGGAGCCATGAAGAGAAGTATCCTACATATGACCGCGAGTTGGTCGCAATTGTGCATTCCCTAAGCGTTGGAGACATTTCCTACTTGTGTTAAGTTTGAACTTCAAACTGATCACCAAAGTTTAAAATATCTATTCACTCAACCTTTGTTAAACAATAGGCAAAGGAGGTGGATGGACATCCTATGCGAGTATGATTTTGAGATCAAATACATTGAGGGTAATGAGAACAAGGTGGCTGATGCTTTGAGTAGACGACCCTTGATTAATTCCTTAACTGTCATTCGGTCGGACATAATCGAAAAAATTAGAACTAAAATTGAGAAATCCCTTTTATGTGAGCATCCTAGAGAGAATCACCAAGACTCCATCTGAGAGGGTTGAGGGAAAATATCATTTGGTCAAGGGGAACTTGTATTATAATGAAAGACTTTGTGTGCCTAGTGAATCATCTTTTAAGGCCAAAATTCTTCATGATTGTCATGATGCACCATTTTTTGGACACGTTGGATATAACAAAACGTACAATAAGGTCCGAAAAGCTTACTTTTAGCCTGGTTTTGAAGAGTGATGTCCAATGCTATATTAGAGGATGTTTGGATTGTCAAGCAAGTGAAGATTGAACAGCATAGAATGCCAGGTCAAATACAACCTTTAGACATTCCTTCTAGGAAGTGGGAATCAATTTCAATGGACTTTATCACTAAATTGTCCACTGCTAGAGGAGGATATGACACTATCTTTGTAGTTGTTGATCATTTGACGAAGATGGCTCACTTCTTTCTTATGAAGAAGACAGATGGTGCTCTTGAGGTAGCCAAGTTATTTGTGAAAGAAAATTTTCATTTCCATGGTATGCCTTAAAGTATAGTGTCTGATAGGGATTTAAAGTTCACATCTAATTTTTGGCAAGCCACATTTGGAGCCATTGGTACTACTGAGCTTACGATGAGCATCACATTTCATCCTCAAACAGATGGGAAAATTGAGAGAGTAAACCGACTATTAGAGGATATTCTTAAAATATATGTCAATGAAAAGCAAACCAATTAGATTGAATTCTTACCTTTAGCTGAGTTTGCTTACAATAGTTCATGGCGTAGCGCCATCCAAATGACACCTTTCGAGGCCATTTATGGACAAAATTGTTATACACCGGTGAACTTTTCAGACCCAGAGAACGGGGTTGAGGTTTCCAAAGAGATGCTTGAGAGGATGGATGAGGAAGTCAAGACTATTAGGGAGTGTATCAAGAAGGCTCAACATTGACAAAAACTCTATTATGACAAGAAGCATGCACCTAGTGAGTTCAAAGTCGGTGATATGGTATTTTTGAAAGTCATTCCTAAGAAGAGTAACTTGATTCTTAGGAAGGATAGGAGACTATCACCCCGTTTCGCTGCTCCTTTTAAAATCTTAAAGAGGGTGGGAACATTGGCTTATGAACTAGAATTACCTAGAAATATAAAAGTGCATCCTGTTTTCCATGTGAATTTATTGAAAAGTTATGTTGCTAATCCTTCTCATGTTTTGTAGGACAAATTTAGGATTCAAGAAGATGGGAGCTTAAGGGTAAAACCTCAGTTCATTTTGGATAGAAGGACAAGGCAACTTAGAAATAGGACTATAGTCAAAGTTTTGGTTAAGTGGGATGTATATCCCTTAGGAGATGCTTTGTGGGTAGACTTAGATTCATTGCATGCAGAGTTTCCTTCATTTAAACTCTAAGGATAGAGTTCTCAAAGAAGGGGGGCGATTGTGACACTTCATAATTTTGTATAAATATTTTTCATAAATTCTTGTTGTAGAAAGTGTGTAGAATGTTTTGTTAGGATATCTAATGTGTAATGAAAAATCTAACACATTGCTTTCTTCGAGACGCTTTTTATTTTGCTCTCTTCGACACTTTTTTCATGTAACTTCCGGTGTTGCCCTTGGACAGGGTTTTGTACTAAAAGTGGGCCTATAAAGGATTGGAAATAGGTTAGGCGGCACAAGGGATGGCATCGGATCTTGGTGATAACGTATACACAATGTACCTTGTATGTCGGATTCTTGCAAGAGCTTTGGAGATCAGTGTGGTGAAGGCTTAGGCCTAATTTGTTGGTTAATCAGAAAGCATCTTGGATAGGATGGTGAGGGACACCTTGTTGTGGCAATCATGAACAATTTCAGGTTATAGGTATTATATTACATTCATTATGATGGCTTACTTTTGAAGATTTAAAGCCTTGGTTGAGAAGGAAAAAGGTATGTAAATAAAATGCCTAAGATCAAATGGTAGGGGAGAATATTTTTCAATGAGTTCACAGATTTCTTGAGAAAGCAAGGGATCAAGAAACAATTTACATGTAGGCACACTCCGACAAAATGGTGTTATAAATAGGAAAAAAGGCACATTGTAGAAATGTCACATGCCTTGATGTCTAAAAAGAATATGCTATATTATTTTTGGGCTAAAGAAATAACAACTGCTATTTTCATAATGAACATGACCCCCAATGAAGCTATTCATGGTGGCATGATGCCTGAACATAAGTTTACAAGCATAAAACCAAATGTGTATCACTTGAAAGTGTTTGGATGTATTGTATATATACATAATCCTGATGAAGTGAGAACAAAGTTGGATTCGACATGCGACTAAGAAATGCATCTTCATTCGTTATGATTTAGACCACAAAGGCTATAGATGTTATAACCCTATCACACGTGAGATCTGAGTAAGTAAAGATAAAATGTATTTGATGAGATGAGTAGCTAGTATATATGCTAGTGAAAGGCAAAGGAAGAGGTAGATGTAAGAAGTAATGATGTTGACCCACATGTAGAGCATCAATCACAAGTGCTTAGTGCTTAGTGGACCTAGAGAGTCCTCTAGTAGTGGATCTAGTGTAAGAAGTAATGACGCTACCCCACATGTAGAGTATGAGTCAAGTGCTTAGTGCTTAGTGGACCTAGAGAGTCCTCTAGGAGCAGTGCTAGTCCATGATCAATTAGGTTGAGATGTAGGTACACATGTATCACAAAAAGATCAACCTTTAGTGCCTAATCTATCACTAGATCTCTCATATGTGGATTGTGACTCTGGTGGTTCCCAAGAAGAGCCTTGATGAGGAGTTTGACATTTCGTCAGTGGTTTACTCTTGGTGTAAGGAGAACCATGGATGTTTTAAAGACACATGGTAATGATCGATGTGTACATAGGTCTATATAATGTTAGGATGCTTTTAAAGAAAAAGTTTAAGATGAAGGATATGGGTGAGCTACGATATTTCTTAGGTATAGAGGTGGTGAGATCACATCATGGCAATTTGTTATTATAGAGGTAGTATGGCTTGGACATGTTGTCCAAGTATGGTAGGAGAGACTCTAAGCCTATTTTAGTGCTATTGGAGCCAAACCCAAAGCTTTCTAAATATGCCGGTGAGCTTTTAGAAGACCCCACTTTGTACATGCACATAGTGGGTAGATCTACAAGACCATTACCAGGCCATACTTGAGCTATGATGTTGGACTTGTGAGTCAGTTTATGCAGGCTCCTAATAAGAAGCCACACTTGGACGTGGCTAGACTAATTTTGACTCAACTACTTGATATGAGGCACTTCTGTGGTGGCATCCACATGGAAATTTTCATCAGTGCACTAGTTCTTCATTATCATAAACACTGGGATCTCCAGATGCAACATTCTTCATAGTTTGGGCCACACCCACATCGCTTTCTAGGTAATTGCACCAATCATTCTTTTTGCAAAACAGTTAGATAAACATCTTTTTAAATCAAACTTGGCATCATACATTCAAGATATTAAATTTAAATCTAGTCGATACATCTACTTTTACTTGATAAACATCTTTTTGAATCAAACTTGGCATCATAAAATCAAGATCTTAAATCTAAATCTAGTCAATACATCTACTTTTACTTGACAAATAAAATGATTGCAAATTAATCAAAAGAACTAGTAACCTATCTTAGGGTAAGTGGGTCATGGTGATGACTAAGGCATCCTTGAGCTTGATCCAAGTTATTCAAGAGTGTAGCTCTGACCTTATCACACAATGTCTTGCCAAAATAAGAGGATATAATTAAAACCATTTTTAATCTTTTTATTAATTTGGGAGAAGAATTACATACTACTATCATTGTATGAAACTTTTTCCCTGATTGCTCTAGGTTTATTATCTTAATAAACATAAGATTTCAAAAGTGGATGCTTTTATAAGAAGAAAAACCTACCATCAAACCTCTTACTCGCATCTCTAAGCATGACTTTATTAGAGAAAAGCATACTTTTAAAGAGGAGAGAGACATCCCTTACCTTTCATTCACAATAATAGACTATCCTTAAGAAGTAAGATCCTACTTTTTAGTATAGCTACTTCTACTTAATGTACAAAGAAAGGAAACATAGTTATGCTACCTTCTAAAGTTTTCTCATTCATGTGAGACATCTACAAGACTTGCCTTTACTCTAATGTATTAAGCAAACCCTAACCATAGAGGGAATTCATTTCCCTTCTCACACAATGCATAAAGCCATAATCCATAATCTACAACACACTACATGTGTTGTGTCCACACAACACACTTCATTGCTAACCCTAGCTAATGTCCACACACTATGACTAGCTGGACGCGGTCATTTATGTCTAACACATGTTACTACCTAACATGTGAGCACCCACATAATGTAACTGGCACAAGCTGACATTGAGCTTGAATCTCAATATCCCCTCTCAAGCTCATGATGTACTGCCATAGATGAAGATGTAGATGAGCTTGGGCTATCAAATCTCTTAACACTCCCCCTCAAGCTCATCCCATGTACTCCCAGCATAGTACACGGAAGTACTCAAACTTCTCCTTGCTAAGTGGCTTTGTAAAGATGTCGGTGTTGAGATTCAAGCTCGATGTCAATGTGAGCCAGCTGTGCTATGTGCTGGTAGATTAGGTAGGAACATGTGTGAGACATAAATGACCGCGTGTCCAGCTGGTCATAGTGTGTGGACATTAGCTAGGGTTAGATGTGTGTGGACACAACTCATAGTGTGTTGTGTGTATTATGGATTATGGCATTATGCTTTGTGTGAGAGTGGAGATGGCTTCCCTCTATGGTTAGGGTTTGCAATATACATTAGGGTTTGCTCTTGTGTGTGTCTCCTCCCCCTCTACCATTCTTTCAACATGGTATCAGAGCCTTGTGCTGTTTATTAGGGTTTATGAGTGAGTGAGTGAAGAGGGAGAAGAAGCTGTGAAGCTCGCCATTGAAGCTGTGAAGCTTGGAGCACACCGATTACTATCAGATCTGAGAGCTTGGCCTATCGGGTAAGGTCTTCTAAACATCCTTGAGCGGATTGCATGTGATACAGGCAAAAACAAAGCAATTTAGAGCAACTCAAAGCAAAGCAAATTTTTGGTTTTTGGAAGCTTTCCATTAAAGCTTGAAAGCATTGATGTATGGTGGAAATACATGTAAATCTAGCAAAAGACATATGTATCTGACAAGGAGAGATGTATTGGCAACTCCTATGCAAGCCCTATACTGATTTTGGAGCAATTTGAATGCATTTGAATGAGTGGAATTTACTGGTTTTTGAGCTCTCACAAAACAGAGAAAAGGAGGTGAAGATTTGATGCATTTGGAGCGTGTTTTTGGCTAAAATTAAACCATTGATTGGTTGCACACATACCCAAGTGTGTTGGGCACTTATATTCATCATCAATTAGTATTACAAACACACACAAATCCCTGTAGAGCAGGCGGCGCAGCTCCAACAGAGAAACAGGGCAAGAAAATTGATCATTTTGAAGCGAGGAGGTCGATTAATACTTGGTTGCTTGATAAATTCCACAATTTCTTTAGCAATTGGTTGCAATACACATTGGAGAAGAGGGCTACATGGTTGGTTTGATCAATACACATTGGAGAAGAGGGCTACATGGTTGGTTTGATCAATTATGCTTAATTGAGCTGAGAATGAGCTGATTAAACAGGTTGTTCACTGGTTGCAAAGAAACAGGGTGTTTTTAATTGAGCAATTAATCCTTGGTCTTAAACAATTGGACAAATTTCTCTTACATGGAGTTAGTGGACATCATTGCTAAGCTATTGAATGCCTGGTTGCTCAATTTGGACAAATATTGAAGAAATTAGAGCCATTTTACTACTGGTTTTTCTGGTTTTTTCCAAAACAGAGAAAAGGGTTTTCAAAAATTGATATGTACACATGTCAGATGGTGTTGATACTCTACATTGAGGTTGTTTAGGTGTCAATGCAAGTTTTCCATACTTGATTGCACCACTACATTGTGATTTGGATCCTTGGAAAGCGCATCAAAGCAGGGTATCTCGGACTGCATGAGACAGTTCATTTTGGATACATACAGGTTGATTTTCTACATCAAATTTGAAGATTGGTGGTTACTTTGGAGTATCTGGAACACTCATTGGAGTGTGGTTGAGCTGAGGAAGGCTTGGTTACAGATTTGGACGAGTGCGGAAGGTGCACATTGAGCAAACATGTCAAATAATCTAGTACAGATTGTTGGTGAAAAGCTGGATAGGAAGAACTTCCAGGCATGGAAGTACAGGATAAAAAGTTTCTTGAAAGGAAAAGGATTTTGGAATCTCATTACAGGTGCTGATCCTGAGCCTGAGCTACCCCAACAACCTACACAGCAGCAGCAGGTTATTGCTCATAAGCAATGGTCAGAAAGAGCATTCAAAGTGCTGCATTATCTATCTATATGTATTTCTGATGCTATGCTCATACACATACAGGATGCTGAGAATCCCAAAGATGCATGGGATACTTTGGTAAAGATGTTTAATACAGACACGAGTGCTCGCAAGTCTCAGTTGCAACAGCAGATACATAATGTGAAGCGGAATAAAAGGAGCATCCATGATTATGTGCAAGAAATAAAGAAGTTTGCAGATGCATTGGCAACAATAAATGCCCCCATGCCTGATGATGATTTAGTGGATATTACCTTGCGTGGTCTTGGCAAGGAATATAAATCTTTTGATACATCCATCTCAGTTCGGAGTACAGGTTTACCAGACTTTGATGAAATGGTTTCACTCTTTCTTGTTGAGGAAATCAAACTCGGTGATTCTTTTCTGGATGCATCTACTAGCCATGATGATAATGGCAGAAATCAGGCTTTCTACTCGCAGAGAGGTTTTAGAGGCAGGGGGAGATTCGCATCACGTGGCCATGGTGGTAATGGTCGTGGATGGCAGGACAGGTCACCACAACAGAATTATCAGCCTTCATATGGTGCTAGAGGTGGTCATGGATATGCACCTTAGAGAGGCAGAGGTAACCCCCATGGTAGAGGACGTTGGCAAGGCCAACAAAATTCTATGCAAGATGTGGAATGCCATTACTGTGGCAAATTTGGTCATATGGCAAGAGATTGTTTCCGCAAACAGAATGATTTGAGAGCGGGTAGAGCACAACGTGGTGGTCATTATGGTGGAAATTATGCACAACATGGTGGTGGAAATTATGCATCAAGCGCAGTAATGATGGCACTGCAAATCATTTGTTTGCCATGAAACATGTTGTGGGTTCTATGATGACAAATGCTGAGAATGATGACACATGGTATATGGACTCTGGAGCATCAAACCATATGACATGTCATGGTGAATGGTTTGAGCATATGAAGCCTATGGATGTGAAAGGCTATGTGGAAACACGTGATGATACCCAACATGCCATTACACATGTTGGAAGTGTACCATTGATTTTGCACAATGGTCAAACAAAATCTATGTCAGATGTATTGTACTTGCCTTCTATCACTAAAAGCTTGGCCTCAATTGGTCAAATGGTGGAACAGGGATTACAGGTTTGTTTCAATGAGCATGGTTGCTTCGTTGAGGATTTTAAACATGGATGTAGAGTCATTGCTAAAGGCAAGAAAGAAGGCGGATTGTTTAAGCTGCATGCTGGAATTCTTGAGCTAAAATCAGCCACCATGTTCTCTAAGAGCAGAAATGTGCTATAGGATATTGATATGTGGCATACGAGGATTGGACATGTCAATATACAAAGGTTAAAGAACATGCAGACAAGAGGCATCGTCAGTGGATTGCCTAGATTCAAATACGATGGGAATATGCATGTTTGTGAAGCCTGTCAGTTTGGAAAGCAGGCAAGGTTGAGGTTTCCTAGAGAAGGAAACATGAGTAGTAGGCCACTTGAGATAGTACACAGTGATGTATGGGGTCCTGCACAAAACCCATCTATCAAAGGCAGTTTATACTATGTGACATTCATAGATGATTTCAGCAGGATGACATGGATATACTTTCTCAGAGAGAAAAGTGAAGTATTGGAAAAGTTCATGGATTTCAAAACTTTTGCAGAAAAGCAATATGGCTGTTGGATTAAATGTTTGAGGACAGATGGAGGTGGTGAATACACCTCAAAAGCTTTTGAGCATTTCTTGAGGAAGCATGGATTTCAAAGCTTTTGTAGAAAAGCAATATGGCTGTTGGATTAAATGTTTGAGGACAGATGGAGGTGGCGAATACACCTCAAAAGCTTTTGAGCATTTCTTGAGGAATTAGAAGACAATTGACTTGCAGGTATACACCTCAGCAGAATGGTGTGGCTGAGAGAAAGAATAGAGTCATATGTGAAGTGGCTAGGGCGATGCTCAATGAAAAGAGCATGCCAGATTACTATTGGGCAGAAGCATGTGCTACTGCAGAGTGTATATACTGAACAAAACACCTACAGTAGCCATTCATGGAAGCATGCCAGAGATGCGGCTTACAGGTTATAGGCCAGACATTGGACAACTCAAAGTTTTTGGATGCATAGCTTATGTACATGTGCCTGATGAAAGAAGAAGGAAGTTGGATCCTAAGGTAGAGAAATGTGTATTTGTTGGATATGCACAGGATCGAAAGGCATACAAATGTTATAATCCACAAACTAGACAAGTGGTCATCTCACGAGATGTGGTGTTTGATGAGCTTGCTAGTTGGTACAAAGCAAAAGATGAGGGTGTCATTGAGTCACTTGATGCTGATGTGCATGTGAACTTGCCACAAGCAAGTTCTAGTTCTACTACTATGTCTGGGCCAGCAGAAGCTGAGAGTAGTACTGTACATCCATGGTCAGGATGTTTGAGGCATGAGAGTGTGAGCACTGGGAGTAGTGCTATGGATAAAGGGAAGAAGAAGGTCGAAGGAATTGGAATCATAGGTTATGAGTCATCTAGTTCAGAGAGTTTGGATGAGGAGCTTGGCATACCTGTTTTGCGCACACCTGGTGCTAGGTAGGATAGATATGTGCCACCACATGCTAGAGTTACAGGTGTTCAGAGTGACCCGCATGCATTGCGAAGATCCCAGAGAGTCAGATATCCAGTTGACATATTGACATATCAAGGTTTTGCTATGCATTATGCATATATGACATCTATGGTGAAGCATGTGGAACCTACATGCTATACAGAGGCTATTGGAGAGCATGTATGGGAGAAAGCAATGGATGTTGAGATGGACGCATTGGTCCATAATAACACATGGGACTTGGTTGCATTACCAAAGGACAAGAATGTTATTGGATGTAAATGGGTTTACAAAGTGAAGTGCAAATCTGATGGTTCTATTGAGAGACATAAAGCAAGATTGGTAGCAAAGGGTTATGCACAGACCCAAGGTTTGTACTATGATGAAACCTTTAGTCCAGTGGCTAAGATGGGTTTGGACTATGATGAAACCTTTAGTCCAGTGGCTAAGATAGGCACAGTGAGAGCAGTCATTGCTATGGCTGTAGCTAATGGCTGGGAAATGCATCAAATGGATGTTAAAAATGCATTTCTAAATGGAGATCTACAAGAGGAAGTGTATATGGCACAGCCAGAAGGGTATGTACACCCAAGATATCCCACTCATGTATGCAAATTGAAAAAGGCATTATATGGTTTGAAGCAAGCACCTCGTGCTTGGAGTGATAAGATGAGCAGATATCTTATCTCACTTGGTTTTCAGATTTCTACAGCAGATTCTTCACTCTATGTGAAGAAGATAGAGCATGGGATTGTTTTACTAGTCATCTATGTGGATGACTTGATTATCACAGGTGATCATGGTGCAGATGTGATGTATGTCAAGAAAGCTTTGAGTGGGCAATTTGACATGAAAGATCTTGGTGAGTTGAGATACTTTCTTGGAATTGAAGTGGTCAAAGATCATACAGGTACATGGTTAGTACAGCGCCAATATGCATTGGATATGTTGGCATGACAGGGTGTAAGCCTATGAGTACACCTTTGGAGCAGAATGTGAAGTTGCGGGCTGATTATGGTGATGAGTTGGATGATCCATCTATGTATAGAAAGATGAGTAGTCTCATTTACATGACTATCACATGCCCGGATTTGAGTTATGCTATGGGGCTAGTAAGCCAGTTTATGCAGAGCCCCAGAAAGCCTCATTTGGATGCAGTGAGACGCATTATGAGAAATGTGAAGACCACTGCACATTATGGTCTACTTTATGAGAGTGGTAAAAGCTTGGATATACATGGCTACACAGATGCTGATTGGGCAGGTAGCTCATATGATAGGAGGTCTACTAGTGGTTATGCTTTTACACTTGGAAGTGCCGTGGTGAGTTGGAGTAGCAAGAAGCAACCTACAGTTGCTTTGGGTGAGCCTACTGATGGCAAAGTTATCATTCATTGTGACAACATGAGCAGTATACAGTTGGCCAAAAACACATAGAGGTCCATTATCACTTTGTCAGAGAGAAGGTGCTGGATGGTACAGTTGATCTTCAGTATGTGAAGACTGATGAGCAGGTGGTAGACATCTTTACAAAGCCACTTAGCAGGGAGAAGTTTGAGTACTTCTGTACTATGTTGGGAGTACATGGGATGAGCTTGAGGGGGAGTGTTGAGAGTCTTGATATCCCAAGCTCATCTACATCTTCATCGGCAATACATCATGAGCTCGAGAGGGACTGTTGAGATTCAAGCTCGATGTCAGTGTGAGCCAGCTGTGCTATGTGCTGGCAGATTAGGTAGGAACATGTGTGAGACATAAATGACCACGTGTCCAGCTGGTCATAGTGTGTGGACATTAGCTAGGGTTAGATGTGTGTGGACACAACTCATAGTGTGTTGTGTGTATTATGGATTATGGCATTATGCTTTGTGTGAGAGTGGAGATGGCTTCCCTCTATGGTTAGGGTTTGCAATATACATTAGGGTTTGCTCCTGTGTGTGTGTCTCCTCCCCCTCTACCGTTCTTTCAACAGTCGGCCACCTGCTCTTCAGTCTTCACAAATACTGCAAATCCACTGTACCATCCAACCAACACTTTCTCTCTGACAAAATGATAGTGGACCTCTATATGTTTGGTCCCGCATGAAAAGCTGGATTCTTGGCCAACTGTATGCTGCTCATATTGTCACAATGAATGACAACCTTGCCATCAATAGGCTCACCCAAATTAGCCAAGAGACTCTTTAACCATACTCCTTCACATGTAGCAATGGCTGCACCCCTGTATTCAGCCTCTGTACTAGATAAAGCAATAGTAGGTTGCTTCTTGCTGCTCCAACTCACCACTGCACTTCCAAATGTAAAGACATAACCACTAGTAGACCTCCTATCATACGAGCTACCTGCCCAATCTGTGGCATCTGTGTAGCTGTGTACATCCAAAATGTGCAGTGGTCTTTACATAGCGCATAATGCATCTCACTGCATCCAAATGAGGTTTTCTGGGGCTTTGCATAAATTGGCTTACTAGCCCCACATCATAATTGAGATCCGGGCGTGTGATAGACATGTAAATAAGACTGCCAACCATCTTTCTATACATAGATGGATCATCCAACTCTTCACCAAAATCAGCCCACAGCTTCACATTCAGCTCCAAATGTGTACTCATTGGCTTACACCCTGTCATCCCATATTTTGCCAACAAATCCAATGCATATTGGCGTTGCACTAAAACCATGTCCCTGCATGGTCTTTGATCACTTCAATCCCAAGAAAATATCTCAATTCATCCAAGTCTTTCATATCAAACTGCCCACTCAATGCCTTCTTGACATGCATAACATCTGTAGCATGATCTCCTGTGACAATCAAGTCATCTACATAGATGACAAGTAAGACAATCCCATGATCTGTTTTCTTCGCATAGAGTGAAGAAACCTGAAATCCAAGTGAGATAAGATATCAGCTTATCTTATCACTCAAAGCACGAGGTGCTTGCTTCAAACCATATAATGCTTCTCTTTTTCTAAATTTTTTCATTGAATATTTGCTTACAGATTTCTAAACTAAACATGAATTTCCTATGAGGAATAAAATAATCATTTATCTCGATCTCTGACTTCGATAGTTTAATTGAATTTTCTCATTACCATCTTAGTGAATATGAAACGGTAGAATTTTCTCTCAGAGATTATCTACTTATTCATTTTTCCAATTTTTATAGAAATCAAACAGAGGATTAAAGAGAACCCTTATTTAAATATAAAAATTCTATATGCATCTATTTATGCATAAAATCCAATTCTATTGAAAGTCACACTTTTATCATCATAAAAATCATTTATGATGAAAATCACTCTTTTAATATGAAAGAATTTCTTTTATGCATATGTTTATGCATACAAATCATTTATGATGAAAATCACACTTTTAATATTAAAAAAATCTTTTATGCATACAAATCACTCTTTTAATTTAAAAGAATTTCTTTTATGCATCCATTTATGCATAAAAATCATTTATGATGAAAATCACACTTTTAATATAAAAAAATCTTTTATGCATATATTTATGCATACAATTATTTATGATGAAAATCACTCTTTTAATATAAAAGAATTTCTTTTATGCATAAAAATCATTTATGATGAAAATCACACTTTTAATATAAAAAAATCTTTTATGCATATATTTATGCATACAAATCATTTATGATGAAAATCACTCTTTTAATATAAAAGAATTTCTTTTATGCATCCATTTATGCATAAAAATCATTTATGATGAAAATCACACTTTTAATATTAAAAAAATCTTTTATGCATACAAATCATTTATGATGAAAATCACTCTTTTAATATGAAAGAAGTTCTTTTATGCATTTGTTTATGCATACAAATCATTTATGATGAAAATCACACTTTTAATATATAAAAAATAATCTTTTATGTATATATTTATGCATACAAATCATTTATGTGATGAAAATCACTCTTTTAATATAAAAGATTTTCTTTTATGCATCCATTTATGCATAAACATCATTTATGATGAAAATCAAACTTTTAATATTAAAAAAATCTTTTATGCATATATTTATGCATACAATTATTTATGATGAAAATCACTCTTTTAATATAAAAGAATTTCTTTTATGCATATGTTTATGCATAAAAATCATTTATGATGAAAATCACACTTTTAATATAAAAAAATCTTTTATACATACAAATCATTTATGATGAAAATCACTCTTTTAATATAAAAGAATTTCTTTTATGCATCCATTTATGCATAAAAACCATTTATGATGAAAATCACACTTTTAATATTAAAAAAATCTTTTATGCATATGTTTATGCATACAAATCATTTATGATGAAAATCACTCTTTTAATATAAAAGAATTTCTTTTATGCATCCATTTATGCATAAAAATAAATTATGATGAAAATCACACTTTTAATATTAAAAAAAATCTTTTATGCATATATTTATGCATACAAATCATTTATGATAAAAATCACTCTTTTAATATAAAAGAATTTCTTTTATGTATCCATTTATGCATAAAAATTATTTATGATAAAAATCACACTTTTAATATAAAAAATCTTTTATGCATACAAATCATTTATGATAAAAATCACTCTTTTAATATAAAAGAATTTCTTTTATGCGTCCATTTATGCATAAAAATCATTTATGATGAAAATCACACTTTTAATATGAAAAACATCTTTTATGCATATATTTATGCATATACACTTTTAATATAAAAAAAACTTTTATAAATATATTTATGCATACAAATCATTTATGATGAAAATCACTCTTTTAATATTAAAGAATTTCTTTTATGCATCCATTTATGCATAAAAATCATTTATGATAAAAATCACACTTTTAATATAAAAAAATCTTTTATGCATATATTTATGCATACAAATCATTTATGATAAAAATCACTCTTTTAATATAAAAGAATTTCTTTTATGCATCCATTTATGCATAAAAATCATTTATGATGAAAATCACACTTTTAATATAAAAAACATCTTTTATGCATATATTTATGCATATATACTTTTAATATAAAAAATTCTTTTATAAATATATTTATGCATACAAATCATTTATGATGAAAATCACTCTTTTAATATAAAAGAATTTCTTTTATGCATCCATTTATGCATAAAAATCATTTATAAGATGAAAACAACACTTTTATAATCAAAATAAAAAAATTTCAGTATGCTTCCTTCTATGCATAGAATTTAATTCTAAGAAAGTAACACTTTTTTTAAATAAAATATTTTTAGTATGCATTTTTCTATACCTAGGATGAAAAATAACACTTTAAGAATACTTATACGATGGGAATTACTCTTTTTGAAATAAATAAAAAAGTAAAACTTATTTTACACAATTTTAGAAAATTTTGCCATAACCTCCTTTGTATGGCTGACCATTTTTCAATTTTTAACTCTCTTAAATTAATTAAAATTTCACCAAGAGTATTTAAATCATTCTAATGTAAACATTTTCTACTTATTTAAGAGAACATTATGAAAAAACTTGATTTTATCCATTAATCATTCATCTAGGAGAAAGAATGGTTGGATTTACTAAAGAAGAGAGGGGAATGCCTTTTTTTCAATGAGGCATAACATCATATTCATATTAGAGAAGATAAAAATCATAAAATGAAATAGAAAAGAGAAGAATCTCCAACTTACAAGGAGAATTTGAGAGCTTTCCTTTGGCTTGATGGTTTGAGGGATCTATTCTTGTTTGAAACAAGAGTGGCCACCAATCTTTAGAAGAGGGAAGGTCAAAAACTAATGAATTATGAGTAAATTCACAGTTTTTGGCTCTTGGGAGAAGTAGGGTAATAGTGCAAAAACACTATTGAGATTCAACAAAGGGGAAAGCTTCTATTTATAGGAAAAAGTGAGCTTCTAGCCAAGCCAACTGATTCTAGAATTTTTCAGATCAGTTTGGTCAAATTTTGACCATTTTTGGGTCAGTTTAGTCCACTTTTTGGATCTAGTTGAAACAGGAGAGAGGAGAGATAAAAATATCTCATTATTTGGGAGTTTAAAACTCTCCCACACATGTGAAATAGGGGCCTACTTCATGAGGGGAATTCCCCCATACTGAGGTGTCAAAAATGCATTATTTCTTCTAAATATCTCTCTTTTTTAACTATTAACCTTGTCCTTAGTCAACTCTTCATCTTATGTGAGTATTTACTCATTTTTGGGGGATTTTTCTTTTATTCTTTCATTTATCTCCTCCCTACATTTGGATGAATCTTATTGGTCCATAGGAACCTTAATTTAAAATTTCAAAAAATATTGATCCCTAGGATAAGGCCTCTTGAACAGATTATACTTGATTTCTAATGCACCTTCTGAAAATCTTTTTGAACTTCTGTTTCGGGGAACTTATTTTAATAAGAAGAGATATTTTTCCATCCATATTTAAAAACTGAATTACCACTCTCTAGAAGATTTTCTCTCTCTAGGCCAAAACTGGTATATATTTTTCTGAAGAGGGATTTGATTACAGGGGAAGATGCTGGACATCTTGAGAGGCTTGGGAGGAATCTTACATTCTCTCCCACTTGAAAAAAGCGAGATGTCCTCATCTCGCAAACTGGGGGTAATCCCGCCAACAGATCGGCTTCATTCTCCAGGCATCTTCAAAAGGATAGAACTTCCATTTTACCAATAATTCTTTGCTGAGAATTCTGTTCCTGAGAATCTTTTCTCGAACATCAAGAATTTTTTCAAATTGGAGTTCCATCTGCCCTTGGGTTGAAGAGGTTAGGATTTCATCATCAAGCACATGATTTGGGCTTGGCACATATTTCTTTAGAAGGCTTACATGAAATACATTATGAACTTTGAGATGAGGAGGCAGAAGAAGCTCATAGGCTAAGTCACCTACTTTCTTTGTAATCAGATATGGCCCACAATATCTTGGGGATAACTTCTTGTACTTCCCAAGAGATAGAGAACTTCTTTTGGGCCGTACTCTAATGAAGACCATATCTGCTTCTTCAAACTTTCTGTCTGTCCTCTTCTTATTTGCATACTGCTTCTGTTGATCCTGGGCAGCTTTAATATCTTTACGAATTGACTGCATCTGCTGCTCCATGTCGTCAAGCATCCGTCTGGACATCTCGACCCTAATCAATGGGTCGGACTAAGTTAATGGAGTTAAGCAATCTTGTCTATACAGAGCTTTAAAAGGGCTCATCCCAATACTTCTGTGTGATAAGAAGCATTGTAGGCGAACTCGACTAGGTGCAGATAGCTTAGCCACTTCTTGGGTTCCCTGCCAACAGCATGACCGAAGTATATCTTCGATTACTTGGTTTACCCTTTTAGTTTGACCATCGGTCTCAGGGTGATAGCTGTGCTGCCAAGAAAGTTCCCATTGCTTCAAAAAATGCAGTCCAGAACCTTGAAGTAAACTTGGGATCTCGATCACTTACTATTCTCCTGGGTAGGCCATGTAATCTGAAGATTTCTTTGAGGAACACTCTGGCCACATCCACTGCAGTGTAGGTTTCTTTTACTAGAATCAGATGGGCAACTTTGGTTAGTCTGTCAACTACTATGAAAATGGAGTTGTAACCTGATTGCACTAAAGGTAATCCAGTAATAAAATCCATACTGATACGTTCCCACTTCATCTGGGGGGATGTCCAATGGATGTAACTTCCTAGGCATTTTTACTCTTTCAGCTTTGACTTTCTGGCATGTCAGACATTGACGTACATGATTCAGTACATCCTTTTTCAGACCAGGCCAAAAGAAGCTTTTATTTACAGACATGTAGGTTTTGATGAAACCTAGATGTCCTGCTATAAGGCTGTCATCATAGGCTTCATTCACAATTTGATCCTTGGTTCCCTCATCATTGGGAATACATAGCCTGCGATTATAATACATAATGCCATCATCCAGGCTGTACCCTTGAACTCTGTTCAACTCCTGTGGAGTTTTGCTTTCCTGCATAAGTAGGGTAGCAATAGGGCCAAAGAATCTATCCTGCGTGATCTTCTCTCTTGCTTTAATAATCAAAGGATTTGATACTACAATAATTGCAAGCAAGGAGGCTTTTCTGCTGAGGGCATCTGCTACCATATTTTCTTTGCCTGGGCGGTACTTGATTTCAAAATAAAATTCTTGCAGGGTCTACATCCACCCTCTTTGGCGCATGTTGAGATCCTTTTTCTGAGTGAAGATCCACTTTAAGCTCTGATGATCTGTCATCATCAAAGTAAATCTTTGTCCCAGTAGTAGGTAATGTCTCCACAACTTTAGGGCATATACTACTGAAAGTAGTTCCAAGTCGTGGACAGCATAATTCCTCTCATGCGTTCTGAGTTTTCGGGATTCATAGGCCACTGCATGACCTCCCTGCATGAGTGCATCTCCCAGGGTAAAACCACTTGCATCAATTATTACTACCTCAAAGGGTAGAGAGAAATTTGGTAGCTTCAGAACGGGATTGTGGTTACCAAGGCGGTCTTCAGCTTATCAAAAGCACTCTGGCACCTGGCAGACCATTGAAACGGAGTATTCTTCTTGAGAAGATTCGTCAGGGGGAAGCTATGAGAGCATACTTTGGTATAAAAATTCTATACCAAACCAGTCAATCCCAAGAATCCTCTGACCTCTTTCACTGTGTTTGGTTCAGGCCAATCTATGACTACTTGGACTTTTGCGAAAAAAATACCATCTTTGGATACCAAAAAGCCCAAGTATTCAACATGGTCGGCAGAGAAAGTGCATTTGCTCTTTTTTGCAAAGATTTGGTGCTTCCTTAGAATCTCAAGAACTTTTCTAACATGAGCTTCATGGTCAGCTGCGTTCTTTGAGTAAATCAGAATATCATCAAAGAAAACAAGAACAAAATCATCCAAGTATTCTCTGAGAATGTCTTGCATTAAGCGATTGAATGTAGCTGGGGCATTTGTCAATCCAAATAGCATGATAGTGAATTCATAATGCCCATACCGAGTATTGATGGTTGTCTTCGGGATATCTTGCTCATTAATCCTGATCTGGTAATACCGTGATTTGAGATCTATCTTTGTGAAGATCTGGGCTCTACTTAGCCTGTCCAAAAGCTCATCAATTCTGGGAATAGGATACTTATTCTTAACTGTGCTGATTTAGACCTCTGTAGTCCACACAGAGTCTAAGCGTTCCATCTTTCTTTTTCTGAAAGAGAACTGGCGCACCCTAAGGTGAAACACTGGGTTTTACAAACCCTTGTTCTAACAGCTGTCTAAGCTATTCTTTGAGTTCGATGGCTTCAGGAACTGGCATTTTGTACGTGTGGACAAGGGCTTGTCAGCCATCTGTTCGCTATTTACAACTGATGTTGGTAGTCGCATTGATTGTTCAACCACCAGATTGGTCCAGACCATTCCATGTCTTTGTTGATATCTCTGATGTAGCAATTGGAAGTGTACTTATGCAAAAATCTAAGGATGGCTGGTTCTGACCAGTTTATTATGCCAACCGGATGTTATCAAGAGCTGAAAAGAATTATTCTACTACAAATTGAGAAGCACTTGGATTAATTTATTCGGTGAATAAATTTTGGCATTATATTTGGGCAATAAATTTACTTTTCATGTAGATCATCAAGCTTTGGTATTTTTGGTCAATAAGCCCAATTTAGCAAGAAAATTAGTAAGGTGGATGCTAATATTGCAAGAATTTGAATTTACCATTCCTCACACTGGGCATTCATCAACATGCAATCATTGCCAATTTTTTGTCTTGAATAGACACTGGAGAAGAAAGGTGTATCAAATCAGTTATACCGGGTGCGGATTTGTTTCGGATTACAGTAGCTCTAGATTGGTATGACGAAATGCTTATGTTTTTAACGAAACGAAATTTTCTAGATGGTATGAGCAAAGATTTTTGGAAGCATTTAGCTCTCCGAAGTAAAATCTTTTTGGTAATTATGGGTCAATTATATAAAATGGGCATTGATCAAATAATATGCCAGTGTGTCCAAGCACATGAGCAACAAGCAGTATTGATGGAAGCACACCAAGGTGTAAGTGGCGGCCATTTTTCCGGAGAAGTAATAGGCCAAAAAAAATTTCAAGCTGGATTGTGGTCGCCTACAATGATTAAAGATGCATGGAAGTTTGCTCGAGAATGTGATGTTTGGTTCAGCTAAGTGCATTAGACCGGATGCCCCACAATCCACAGTGCTTCCAATGGAACCTTTTCAGAAATGGGGTCTGTTTGTTGGACCATTTAAACTGCCAGCTCAGAGAATTGGCAACAAATATATTCTTGTAGCCACAGATTATTGTACCAAATGGGTGGAAGCCAAAGCATTAAAAGATAATCAAGCTAGTTGTATTGCAAAATTTCTTTATGAAATGATTATGACCTGATTCGGATGCCCAATTGAGTTAGTCAGTGATCAAGGTGGACATTTTCTAAATGGAGTAATTAAAAGATGAACTCAGTACCACATGATTATTCATAAAAAGTCCATAGTATATTATCTGCAAGCCAATGGTCAAGCTGAATCTTCCACAACAAAATCTTATTGAGAATCTTGAAGAAAGTGGTCAATGAAAACCGGATAGATTGGGATCAAAAGCTCTATTCCAACTTTGGACATTCTGGATAACTCTTACAAGTACAAACACCATTTTCTATGGTCTACGGAATAGAGGCAGTAGTTCCCAATGGAATTTGTGGTACCCAACTTAAGAGTGGAGGTGTCTTCCAGATTATCTTCTGATGAATTCGAATTGGAACAATTATTGGCCCTAAAAGAAAAGCAGTTGCAAAGTGTCTAGACATCTAATGTCATCCAATGCCGGTGAAAGCTTTGGATCGATGGTAATATAAAATTTTGATTTTTGATGTTAATGATCCAGTTTTATTGTTTAATTCCAGGATGGGTCCACATTCGGGTAAATTAAAGTTGCGGTGGATGGCCCCATACCGGATATTTTCCAAACTCGGCACCGGCACTTTCGAGTTAGTGACACTGGATGGTGTGAAACTTCTAAAGCCCGTAAATGGTTTCCGATTAAAGCCCTATTTTGGAGAGTTACTTGAACCGGCATCTGTCTAAATGTACACTGTTTCTGCCATATATGCATCTACCACATGTCATAGTCCACATTGCACTCATGCATTGGTTCGTGCATCACCAAATTGGCCCATTATTACTATAAAATGGGATGGCCTTTCTTTACTCATTATTAACTCGCATCGGCGCCCTATTTTTTCAAATAGAGTGTATCTTCATTATTGTCATTTTGTGAAATCGTGGGTAAATCTTTTTTCTGTTTAGATTATCATTACCATGGTTTAACGTTCTTATTATCTACTTTTCATCTTTTACCTACAATCTTTTACCAAAGTTTTTGCTTTCTTGGCTATCATCGTGTTTGCTTTTCTCTCTGCTCTCTTTCCACTAGTAGTTGCCTTCAGGGCCTACTCTATCCTCCACACTCAGCAGCAACCATTGTGGAATTTGAAAGTCTAACACCAACCATGGATGTCAATCTTAATAGAAACACGGCATGGCTAGAAAAAGTTGGCCTATTATAGTTTGCATCCATGGCATGGAATCAAATACAACCTGGCCCTGAAGTTCTCAAACAGTTTGCTGGAGGTGCAGAAGAATACAGTCATCAAACCTGCAGATGGCAACTTTGCCTTCACTCTTGAATATGTTTCTCAAGTATTTAATCTTCCCTTAGAAGGTGCAGTCAACATACGAGCTGCAATAGAGGAGGACGTGGAATCCTATTTTGGCTCCAAAGGATCAGGTAAAGAATACAAGCTCAGCAACCATCAAGACGTCCACAACAAATTGCACTTTCGATTCATCATCGAAATGATCATCTTAACACATAAGGTAACTTACATGTCAAACAAGGCCATGGGGTTATGTTTGTATGCCTCTACAAGGAAGCCAGTGTTGCATAGGCTAGAATTATGTACCAGCATGCTAAAGGCAAAATTAAGGAATATTGGGCCTAATTTCAAGACCAAGATTGGTCTGTTTATTCAGTTCAAGCACCAAGAAGTTTTGCAAAGCACCCTGAGTTTGTAGTCGGTTGGATATTGGAGGCACATTTGGTTTCATGCACAGGGATAAGCGCAGTAAGAAGAATCAAGTTCAAGGCAATGCCTTTGCAGAAGAAACACAGGAGAAGCAGTAGCATACAAGAGCTGCTCTTTTGGATCCAACTAGTCAACAATAGGGCTCTGCAGAAGTCTCTTTTTTGGATACAATAGATGATATCAATCCGAAAAATAATGTTTCTCTCAGTAGGGAGTAGAAGAGATCCAAAAAAAAATGAAGAGTTGAAAACACTTATAGTAGTCAAACAAAGAGTACAACTCCTTGAAGGGGAGAAAACACATTTTAGGAGTATTATTGATATGAAGGCCAGGGAGCTCTCTCAAATTAAATAGGAAAAAGTGTAGATGTAGCAGGAGATCAGGTCCCTGTAGAAGAAGTGTACAGATGTTGAGCTCCAAAATGTACATCTGGTAAGCCAGCATATGTTTGCCATGGAGCAGCATGAAGCTCAAGCAAGGGAAGATAGAAAAACTCTGCAGGTGCTACAAAGAAGAATCAGTGCTCTAGATGCACCGAATGATGTAGAAATATGCGATCTGTTCATGAGTGAAGTCGACACATATGACGCTCGCATTCGTGAGCTTATGGACAGTCTCTACACGGGCTACATTCAAGAATTAAAAAAGATTATTCAACTGACCTGCCATCCGGATGTACTCCGACAACAGAACGTTGATGAATCCAGAGCAGGTGGATCCATCAGAGGAGCTAAACAAGCCGGAGGAGCGGGACCTTTCGAACAAGCTGGACAGAATCAGGAGATAGCTAGAGAGACCACTCAGAAAAGTTAAGAGTAGTTTGCAAGAAAAGATAAAGGTGACCAAGCTGGTCCATAAGAAGATCCAGCATTGAATCAGCTTAGAATGCAATATGTTTTGATTCAAGAGCAAGCAAGAGCCTTTCATCATAATGCGGAACAGCTCAAGAATGAAGCTGAAGCATTAAAACTAGCGAATCAATAGAGGATCATAATTCCCAACTGAAAGATTTGGCATCTCCAATTAGGCCTTAATTAGCAAGAATTAGCACTAATTTGGTCTCTTTTATCTAGTTTTCCCTCTTTTGAGTAGGTTAATTAGAGACCTAATTAAATTAACCTAAACATTGCTAATCCACCTATCGAATCCCCATGCTTAAACTCCTCACCAATTAGGAGTAATTAGAGGGCAAAGATGAGGGTTAAGGAGTGATTAATAATGGGATTAAGAAAATTAATAGAGTGCCTCTAAATTAGTCAAAATCCATTAATTTAGAGGTAGCCTCTAACTTTAGCCTTATCCCACCTACCTAGCATTAATGAGGGGATCTTAGTTGTCCCCCACTCACTTCCCTCCAACTTGAAATTCAAATTTCTAAAGTGCCGTGGCCGTTCCATTCCAAGCATACGGACATACCATTCTCGGGAAAAAAAAATATTATTAAAAAAATAAATATAATGATAAATTAAAAAATCAAAATTTCTAAATCTTTAGAGGTGCTTTTGGTCTACCTCCCTGACTCACTAGGGTCATTTTTACACGCATAAAACGTCTCAAAAGACCATTTTTATCTTAAGGGTGTGTTCGCGCGCAAGGCAAAAGTGAGTTAAAACTTCTATTTTGGACCCGCGCGCGCACTATTGAAGCTTTTCTAAGCTTCCCACACACCATGGACACCTTTCGGTCATGGTTGCATGCCTCCATTCCATTCGGCAGCACCTCGGCCTCAATTGCACATTCACATGTGGTCGCCACACCACACATGTTTCGTCTCGTTGAGCCCTCATCTAGTGGGGTCCCTCCATACTTGCACCCTAACGGCGTGGATAGATGCCCCAAGAAAACTCATATACCTTCTTATCTATCCACCACGTATCTATTCCCACCCCCCACCGTTGCACCACCTCCCCTTACGCCACAACTTAACATTCCAAGCTTAGAGCAAGCTCTAGGAAGGGGAGTGTCACACCACTTGCACCCACAAAACATCACATACAAAACCTATGTGGGTGAAAATTTTCAAACTTCTGCCAAAATTCCATGGCATTGGAGACCTCGTATTCCAGATCAAGGTCTTTAAGCACTTGAATTTTTTTATGATGCAACCAGAGTCCATCTCCTTGGACTCAGTCTTGAAGGCAAGGTCGTGCAATGGTTCCAATCCTTAGACTCTCGGCACAAAAGCGCTTTCAAAGTGGTGAGAGAGGCCTTCATTCTCGGATTTGCACCCTACGGACCCAAATGGAGCCTCGTCGTCCAACTATTCCAATTGGAACAAAAACTCGAGGAAACATTACGCGACTACATCACTCACATCAAGTACCTTGATTCGCGTTGCAAAGAGAGGAAAAAATAAAGAGATAAGTAATTAATGGACCGTTTCCTCTTGGGCATGTGCAATCCAAGGCTTTACAACCACCTGTTGGTCAAGGACCCCTCCACCTTTGATCAGGCCTGCAAATGGGCAATCTTTCTCAATGACAACATGCGAGAAAGCTATTCCTCCATGCAATTGGCCATTGCACCAATAACAGTCCAAAGCTCATTTGTAATGTTACCTTCTTCTCCTCCTAGGCCCCAAGCCTTACTGGTGGCACCGCCCTAAACCAACTACTCACATAATGCACCACCACACCCCTCTCCACTACCAATCTTTCCATCCCAACCGTTGCCTCTCCAGGCACACCCTATTGCTCATGGTGGAAAGATTCCAACTAGGTCCATTGCTAAACTTGTGGAGCCCATGTGCTTTGCCATCCTTGAGGCTCCCCTAACACCTCATCTCCCTTTGTCGATGCCTCACCTGGACCCTAAACCACTTGTGCACACTATAGGTGCACCCGTAGGGAAACCACCTCTTCTGTGTTTCCTCTGCCATGAACCCCATAGAGTAGCGGAATGCCCTCAAAAGAAACATCTGCTAATGTAACCACAATGTCATGGCTGTAGAATTGACCATTACTATAAGGATTGTCCTTTGTAATCAGTTTCTCATTCCATAGTCGAAGGCATCCCATACCTCAATGTGTTAAGCATTCAACATGGGAAGATATCCACTGTCCCATTGAATGTAGTCACACGGTTGCAAGACAACCTAAGAAGGCCACATCCCAAAAGAAACAACGCTCTAAGCACATTGGCCACGGAGATGATTGGGTTAGCATCTACACATGCTCAACAAAGACCACGTCCTCCTCCTCCACCCAGGAGTGATGATCGTGCCAAACTGCCACTCCCCCATGCAGCCCACCAAAAACTCACCAAACGAGAAAAACGACTGGCCACTTATCCCAATGCCATCCTTGAGAAGAAAGGTCTTCACTCAAGAGGCACAGGCAGTGGTAGAGCAATACCAGGCTCAACTTGAACCACCACCCATTTTCATAACATTTGACCTCGTACCTGAGTGCATGCCATCCTTTCCATTGAACTTGAACTTCCATGCCAGGTAAGGTAGGAGCCCCCACAAATGCTCAAGGCCAAGGGTGATCCATTCACCAACATGATGTTGACAAACGATGATTTTTTCCCTGATGCGACTCCTTGTCCTCCAATGTCTATTCCACAAAAAGACCCAGCCCAAATACCACGTTCACATCGAACCACTCGATGAGAACAGTGACACGGAGTTTGACAGAGACTCATGAGGTCCGCACACCAAATTTGCTAAGGTATTTTATCCTCCTACTACAACCACCTCTTGACCTCCACACCTATCAAATAAGAACCAACTTGAACTTCCATATACTATTGCTGGTCCACCCTATGATCAAGGCCCCGCCCCTCAAGAAGCCCCTACTCATCAATGTGACCTGGCCGGCCTCTCTGCCTTCCTTTCCTCCCAAATCCACATGCCCATAGGAACCCTGTTAAAAGGTAGTCCAAATTTGTGGAAATACCTTTGGGATTGGATGAAACACAAACTACAGGCTTCTATGGAGAAGGAAGCTCCCTTAGATTTCTCGGATGAATATAAGCCACGTCATCCAAACTTACTCCATCACCACCACCCACAATCCAAAGGCGCACCAACAATTTGTGACAATGTACTTGGGGACAATACTTTGAAGGTGATACCACAAACGTAACATTTCTCATTTCCCATAACGAACATGTGGTCAAAGGCATCCTGGTGTAAATATCCTCACACAAACATGTTGGGAAAACTAGGGCCATATCCCACCAAATTGGTGATCAAGCTTGTGGACGCAACTCTTCAAAACCTCTGGGCCTAGTGCATGACCTCAAGGTCAAAGTCTATGACATGACATTCCACCTGCTTTGTTTGCTTTCCAAATTGGCATGCTTCACATATTTTCTACATACCTTTAACTTTAAACTTTGGCAGCCCTGTCACAATTCCTTTAGTCTGCATCATGGACTTCATTCTCTGCACATTCACATGTCCAATTCTTTTATGCCAAATGTCTGTGTCTACAACAATTCCTGAACCATTTGCAAACATTGCAGCTCTCACTTCAGGCATGTTTACATTCAATATAAACATTTTGCCCACTCTGTTGCCTTTTGCAACCAACATGCACTTGTCTTTAAAGTCTTCAACATAACAACCATCAGGGTTAAACCGAACCGGTAAACCTTGCTCAATCATCTGGCCAACTGAAACCAGATTCTTTGTTATGTTCGAAACATGAAGTACATCTGCAAGGTACTTCACTTTGCCATCCTGCATAGACAATGGCACATCTCCAACATGGGAAATTGGATGAGCAGTGTCATCCCTTGTTTCCACAAAACCTAGTCTTTCAATGTTTTTCATCTCCTTGAACCACTCCCCATGACTTGGCATGTGGTTCGAAGCACCTGAATCAACATACCATACATCATCTTTATGTGCTACTTCAACATTTTTAGACATGGCATTAACGACATGCTACATAACAAATAACCTTTCATTATCCTCATTGTTTCTACTCGAGGATGCATAGTTGTTTTTGTTGCAATTTTCCATTTTGCATGTCAACCTGCTTCTTATAATAATAATCTGCCTGCTTCTTATAATAACAATCTCCCTGCACATGTCCAGGCTTACCACAATAAAAGCATCCACGTGTATCATTATACTGCCTTTGCCAATTTCCACGACCTCTTTGACTCCCCCTGCCTCTCTGAATTGGCCTCTTCCACCTGCGTGTTGTTGTTGTTGTGAATTCTGGGACTGTTGTTGTTGCTGCTGCTGGCCATAATTCTGATTACCTGTTCGGCCACCTCCTTGGCCGCGTCCATGGCCTCCTCTACCTCGTCCTCTTCCTGAACTTGTGTAGAAGGCCTATTGCTCTGAACTGTTTTTGTTTTGTGAAGACAATTGGTCTTCACCCAAGCTCTTCTCTTCTATAGTCAACATAGACACCAAATCTGTGAAATTTTTCTGAGTCTGAATAGACATCTTGAACGACTTGTATTGTGGTCCGAGACCACATAGACAGACTTCCACCTTATCATCATCATCTACTGAAACACCAATAGATGCAAGGGATTCCACAATACCCTTAATCTTCAATGTATAGTCATTCATAGACATACTCTTTTTCTCCATAGTATGAAGTTCATTCTTCAACTGTATCTTTCGTGCCTTGGTATTCATTTCATAGAGTTTTACCAAGGTGTCCCACGCCTCCTTGGGGGACTTGGCATCTTGTATGTGCCCAATCATGGTGTCCTGTATACTGATAGAGAGCCAATACATAACTTTTCTGGCTCTTTGGTTCCAATCCTTGAACTCTTTCACATCTGCAGCAGTCGGATTGATCTCCGGCATCTCCGGTGCCTCTTCATGTTCACCTTCTATGTACTCCCAGTAACCCTTTCCCATCAAGAAATTTGTTAACCTGAACCTCCAAGCATGGAAGTTGTTCTTGTCAAGCTTCTTAGCAACAATCTGGTTTATGCTAGCATTTGACATCTTGCCAGACATACAAATTTACCAGAAACAGCACTTTGGTTTGTCCTGCACAAACTGCTGTATTTTTTGTAGCGGTACTGTACTACACTCAAATGTCATAACCAGTGACATTTGAGTGCATACATACACCGAATGGCAACTGTTTGACCTCCTTGCAGCACACACAATGTCTGCTACACTCAAATGTCACAACCAGTGACCTCAATGTGCATACATACACCCAATGGCAACTATTTGACCCACACAATGTCTGCACAACCAATCTGTCTTCCTGCAGTTCTTAAAACAAAGTTCTGCATAGAATCGAATGACTTATCCGCAGTGCTCGAAATCACATGCTTTTAAAAAACGGAGGTCGTAATGCGTTCAAAAAGCGTTTTTGGCCTGAAAAACATTATAGTTTCCCTATAGATTTACTCCCGTGAAGAAAGCTCCTCAATCAGAGATCGTTTGCCGATGCCTCCTGTAGAGCTCCCGACAGGGTGTAGTCGCCCAACACAAATAGGGAAGAGTAGATGAAGCTCTTACCCTCGTACCGCTTCCTGTGTTTCTCTTGCTTGCAGCTCAGCCCTTAGCATGAACCAGGCTCTGATACCATGAAAAGATGCAGGGGAGAAGAGAGATTGAGCTCTTGTAAGCACACACACACTCACAAAAATCCTAAAAGAGAACACACAAGGTGAGAGGCTGAAAATCTTCTTCTTCTTCACACAACATTCAACACACCATATACAAAGATAAGAGTACACACCATATGAAAAGGTACTCAACCAAATACATACTAGTGTTCTCTATAGTGTGAACCCAACTAAATGAGCTGGTGCTATAACTATGCCAGTCTCTAGAATGGCTATCACACAGCCTGTCATCCCACTGGCCGCATATCACCCATGATCTCACCAACCATTCCAGTGGTGTAAGTGTGGGGCCTATCCCCTAGGCGGGTCATCAGTGTCCATCGCCTCACTAGATGAGCTCGATATCTCAACACTGGCATGGTAGACAGTAGCATGTGTATGACAATAAATGGTCGCATCGAGCTGGCCACAGTGTGTGGACATTAGATAGGGTTATTTGGTGTGTGGACATTAGATAGGGTTATTTGGTGTGTGAACACAGCACATGTAGTGCATTATGTGTAGTCTTCTTCTATTATGCATTGTGTGACAATGGATATGGCTTCCCTCTATGGTTAGGGTTACATTCATTTATTAGGGTTTGCTCTCATGTGTGTGTGCTCTCTCATTATTGTTAAGAAACTCATGGATCTAAGCATGGCTATGGTGGATCAAGGATAATCACAACCATAATGATAAGATTGATGACTTGATTAAAAGGTGATTGAAAAGTAATTAAGTACTATAATGGGAGCATGAGATAGACACAAAATCACACATAATCTCTTGCAATAATCAAGTTCTATACACCCATATTTATAGTCTTGGGAAGGACTCCAATCCATGTTTTTTGCGCACCCTAGTACCAACCACGTGTTCATTAATGCTCACACTACATGTATAACCTTGTGCTTTCCATGTGTCACCTTTTGACCATTGACTTCACTTTTTACAAGTGACCATACAAATCAACCTTTGATATTAGACCCTTAGTCTATTCCTTTATCTAATGTACATGCTTCTTCTCTTGTTCATGTGACTCACTCCTCTCTACCTTTTTTGTGCTCCTTGGCACCACATATCTCAACACCCCCCTTGGTGCCAAATATTTGGGCTACTCAAGGTGGTTGGATGTGAGGCATACAAATTTCATTTCCCCCCCTTTAATTCTAACTTGGTTGGGTGACTCAAAGGGGCTCTTGTTTGGCTTGGACACTCTCTAGCTCAGAGGTTACTTGGAGGTGGTTTGTTTTTCACTCCCCCTGGGTGCATCTTTGGCTACTCTCAGGTGGTCGAGTGTTACAACATTTCAAATGATTTTTGGCCTACTCATTTGGTGACCATTACAATGTTAGCTTGGGTAGTGAGATTTTTTATTTATTTTCTTGCATGCTCATTTAGCCGCTTGCACATGCTTGACAGGTTTATTTTAGACCCACTTGCTCGCATACTCATGTGGTTGCAATTTTTATTTTTATTTTTACAAAGGTTACAAATGCTTGAAAAATGCTTGATGTTGATTTTGTTGATGTAGCTTCACTTGGCTTGCTCTTGGTCTCTGTTTCTTTGCTTTTTGACTGTTGGCTCTAGTTTAAATCTTTAGGCTTGTCTTTGACACTTGATATTGTTGTGGAGCCTTTGTTTTTGCAATGCAATTTTGATGTACGCGTCTCAATGGACATGCAAGGGTGGTCTTACCTCGTGCTTGTAACATGGGCAGTGTCTAAAATCCCTTAATGCAACACTATTATTAGGGTTAGAGGTGGAGACACTCTAGATTTTAATGAGCTGATTTCGTTGCTTACTGTGGAAGAGATGAAACTTGGTTTAGGTGCCTCATCTAGCACAAATGAACATGCACAGGATCAAGAATTTTATACTTATCGAGGTGCTAGAAACAGGGGGAGATTTATTCCAAGAGGACATGCAGGTGGACGTGGTTAGCAAGATAGGTCACCATAGTCTCCACAAAATTTTTAGCCATCATTCGGTGCTAGAGGTGGTCGTGGTTATGCACCTCAAAGAGGTCAAGGTAATGCTCATGGAAGAGGTCTTTGGCAAGGCCAACAATCATCTATGCAACATGTGGATTGTCAAAATTGTGGAAAGTTTGGTCACATGGCTCGTGTGACTATTATCATCGCAAACTACATGATTTAAGAGGGGGTAGAGCACATGGTGGTAATTTTGCATCCAACAGTCATGATGGTAGTTTAAATCATTTGTTTACAATGAAGCATGTAGTGGGTTCTATGATGACACATGGAGATAGTGATGATACATGGTATATGGATTCAGGAGTGTCACATCACATGACTTGCCATGCTGAGTGGTTTGAGCACATGAAGCCAATGGACGAAAACTTCTATGTCTAGGCCACGAGTCATTTGGTAGCAATGTACGTCCATAGTCAGGGCATTTGAGGCATGATAGTGGAAGCACTAGTAGTAGTGTTGTGGACAAAGGAAAGAAGAAAGTTGAAGGTATTGGCATTACAGGATATAAGTCATCTAGTTTGGAGATTTTAGATGAGGAACTTGGCATACCAGTCTTATGCACACCAGGTGCGAAGCAAGAGAGATGTACCTCCACATGCTAGAGTGACAAGTGTACAGAGTGATCCACAGGCTTTACTACATAGATCATAGAGAGTCAGGTATCCAGTTGATATATTGACATACTGTGGTTTTGCTATACACTATGCATATATGGCATCTTTGGTAAAGTATGTGGAACCTAAATTCTATGCAGAAGCTATTGGAAAGCATGTATGGGAAAAGACAATGGATGAGGAGATGGACGCATTGGTTCATAATGATACTTGGGATTTGGTTGCCTTACCACACAAGGCAAGAATGTCATTGGCTGTAAATGGGTTTATAAGGTGAAATGCAAGTCAGATGGCTCGATTGAGCACCATAAAGCACGGCTGGTTGTTGCTAAGGGTTATGCACAGACCCAAGGCTTGGATTATGATGAAACAACTGTGAGGTCAGTTATTGCCATGGCTAAGCAAATGATTGGGAAATGCATCAAATGGATGTCAAGAATGCATTTCTAAATGGTGATTTGCAAGAGGAAGTTTTTATGAGCAGCCAGAGGGTTATGTACACCCAAGGTACCCCACTCATGTATGCAGGTTGAAGAAAGCACTTTATGGGCTAAAATAAGCACCTCGTGCTTGGAGTGATAAGATAAGCCAATAATGTTATGTTGGTTGAGTAGAGAAGAAGAAGATAGAAGAAAATTAAGCTATCCATCTCTCTCTTGTGTCTTGCTCTCTCTTGTGTGTGTGTGTTTGCTTGCTATGGTTTGAAGCTCTCCCTCTCCCCCCCCACATTCTTTTTAAACTTCATACAAGGCAACAACCAACACTATCCCTTTTAGTTTAACCTATGGTACTAAAGCGATCATGCCCATGGAGTTCTTAGTCCCTAGTTTGCATGTCGCTGTGCAAGAAAAACTCACCAAAAATGCCCTAGGTTGTCGCCTATTTGAGCTATAAAAGCTTGACGAAACACGCCTTCTAGCTATATACAACATGATTGTTAAGAAGCTAAGGCACAATCAATGGTTTGATGATTAACTTAAGGATAAACAAATGAATGAGGGTGACATGGTCCTCTTATTCAGCACTAAGACACACAAGAAAAATCTTAAGCTCAGATCCTAAGGATCCTTTTTAGTCTTTGAGATAACACCACAAGACGCAGTGTGCATTGAAACACTTGATGGTATTGAGATGGCTGATTACTTCAATGGTAGCAAACTTAAACACTACGGCCCTCTTACTGAGGCCCCTTAAACGCCATCCATGATTAAAAAAACAACAAAAGAAAGACCATGAGGATATGAAAAAAGGTGCACATGAAGAAGCCAAAGCAAGGCAAGCTAAGCTAAGGCAGAGACATATCATGGTCGATAATGTGGTTGTCATCTATATGGATGACTTGATTCTGTCATCTATATGGATGACTTGATTTTGACAGGTAATCATGATACACATATTATGCATGTTAAGAAGACATTGAGTGGGCAGTTTGATATGAAAGACTTGGGTGATTTGAGGTATTCTCTTGGCATTGAAGTGGTTAAAGATCATGGAGGAATATGGCTAGTCCAACGACAATATGCATTGGATATGTTGGCTAGATATGGGATGATTAGATGTAAACCCATGAGTACACCCTTGGAACAAAATGTGAAGTTGAGGGCTGATTTTGGTGAAGATTTAGAAGATCCATCTATGTATAGGAAGATAGTTGGCAGCCTTATTTACATGACTATTACACGGCTAGACTTGAGTTTGTTATGCTATGGGGCTAGTGAGTTAGTTTATACAAAGCCCTAGGAAGCCTCATTTGGACGCAGTGAGACAGATCATGCATTATGTAAAGACCATTGCACATTATGGTCTTCTTTATGAGCATGGTAAAGGATTAGATGTATATGGCTACATAGATGCAGATTGGGTAGGTAGCTCTTATGATAGAAGATCTACTACTGGTTATGCCTTTACATTTGGGAGTGTCGTGTGGTGAGTTGGAGTAGCAAGAAGCAACCCACTATTGCTTTATCCAGTACTACAGAGGCTAAGTACAGAGGAGAAGCCATAGCTACATGTGAAGGAGTATGGTTAAAGAAACTCCTGGTGGTGGTGAGCTGATTTGGGTGAGCCTATTGAGGACAAGGTTTTCATACATTGTGACAACATGAGCAACATACAGTTGGCCAATAATCCAGTTTTTCATGCGCGGACCAAACATATAGAGGTCCACTATCCACTTTGTCAGGAAGAAAGTGTTGGATGGTACAGTGGATTTGAAGTATGTGAAGAATCCAGTTTTTCATGCGCGGACCAAACATATAGAGGTCCACTATCAACTTTGTCAGGAAGAAAGTGTTGGATGGTACAGTGGATTTGAAGTATGTGAAGAGACTGAATAGCAGGTTGCCGACATATTTACGAAGCCACTTGGGAGAGAGAAGTTTGAGTACTTCCATACCATGTTGGGGGAGTACATGCGATGAGCTTGAGGGGGAGTGTTGATAGCCCTAGCTCATCTTCATCTTCATCTATACATCATGAGCTTGAGAGGGGATATTGAGATTACAAGCTCAATGACGAGCCAGGTACGATATGTGCTAGCATGGTAGATAGTAGCATGTGTGTGACAATAAATGGCCGCATCCAGCTGGCCACAGTGTGTGGATATTAGATAGGGTTATTTGGTGTGTGAACACAGCACACGTAGTTTGTGGTGTGGTCTTCTTCTTTTATGCATTGTGTGAAAGTGGATATGGCTTCCCTCTATGGTTAGGGTTACATTAATCTATTAGGGTTTTCTCTCATGTGTGTGTGCTCTCTCATTATCTGTCTCTTATCACCCTCTTGCTTCCTCTCTCTCTCTCTCTCTCTCTCTCTCTCTCTCTCTCTCTCTCTCTCTCTCTCTCTCTCTCTCTCGATTAGGCTAACCAACGCAATCCTCTTCCATGGAGATCCCACATGATCTTCACGACGAGAGAGTTTGCATCACCCATTGGATTAGAGCAACTATCCCGGTGTGACAATGAGTGCGGGAGGATGGCGGTGACGAGCGGCTATGGTGGAGCTCTTGAGCCATGCTCAAGCTCGGCGGATAGGAAACTTCCCACGATATGTTAGGGTAGGGTTTCCTTAACATTCTTACTTAAATTATCCCCTTGCATGCTCTTAAACAATGGCTCTTGGAGCTACACCAATCTTTAAACTTTCTTATATTGTGAGATGCTTAGCTGATGACTTCGGCTTGCCTCTTTGCTTTTGGAAAATCTTCCCTCGGTGTTGTTCTCCCTTTATCTCTTGATAAACATTACTCTTACTACCTACAAGAGGAGAAAATGAGGGATAAAGAACTAATCTAGAACCTAATGAGTCCACTATCACCTATTTTAAGCCTACACTAGGAGAGCTAGACCTAATCTCTAATACCATGTTAAGAATCATAGATCAAGCTCTCCTAATAAAAAGACATCTACCTAATTAGAAACACTAATCCTACACTCATGACTACACTAATCTAAAAGGTGGATAGAAATGAAGAAGACTCATCAAGAGTGTGTGTTAATTAAGATGCACTCAAGTACAATTAGACACCAAGATGAATTAGCTTGGATAAGAGACTTGAAATAAGTGCAAGTTATATATGTTTGGATTGCTTGAAATGGACTCCTTTTATAGGAGAAGATACAATCCACTTTGGATTTTTCTTGCATGTGTGGGACAATGTCCAACTCTTATCACATTTTCTAGCTCTCATGTCACCTCAAATCTCAACACTTAGACCTACCAATGTGTCCTACTATCAATGTGTAAGGGATGTGCACTGGTCTTTCCACAGGAGGCAAGGTCACTGATATTGGCAATAACCTCAAAGAAAATATGATGACCCATGGAATGCCAACATTTTCCTCTCATTGAGTCCACCTTCACCGCATCTAGCAATGTGAGGTCCAGTTTGATTAGTTCTAGAGAAAGAGGATTTGGAACTGACTCTTTTTTACTGGTTTAATCAAGGCCTTTGGCACATTCTGAGATTTTTCTCCTAGGTTTAATTATTGGCTCTAGTATAGGGTCTAGTGGCATCAATGTTTCGTACTCAACCACTTCCTTGAGTTCTAGCTTTAATTCATAGACTTCCTCACAAGATCTTGGGCTTGTCTCATTATCTCTTTCTCCAACATAGGATTTGAGTACTCCTTAAGTTTATTTGGAAGTTTTTATAATCACAATGGGCTTCTTTTCCTTGGGAAAAATGGGTGGTTTAAGCTCGAGATGTCACTTGTTATCTCCACAAGGGAGGCACACCTTCACTTTCAATAATCAAAATATCATTGTCCTTGACAATTGATTGTGCATTGTATTTCCACATGCTCTTTGAGGTGTTATTTTTTTATACCTCTAGTTCTTGTTCTCATTAGCCTTTTAGGGGCTACTACATGTAGCATTTGGGGCACCAATTTGATTACTCTAACCATTAGATTGAAATAATTAGCATTCCTAATCTCCCATGGGATGTTTTGCTCTAGTGCTAGCTTTACCCTTTCTTGCTAAATTTAATTGGATGCCTTAATCACTTCAATAGGGCTATGTGATGGTATATGAGTCCTTTATTTACCTAATTCTAGTTTATGGGCTTGTTAAACACATTAAGCGCTACACTATTAGATTAATTTGAGCTTCACAAAAGTAATATTTTCAAAAATCTAAAAATTTACAAGTTCTCATTAAACCCTAATGTGAGTTTGAATGATGCTTGAATGCCTGGATTAAGATAAGCTTGAATGCTTAAATTAAGATAAGCTTGAATTCTTGGTTAAGACAAGCTTGAATGCTTGAATTCTTAGATTAAGACAAGCTTGAGTGCTTGAATTCTTGGGTGAAGACAAGATTGAATGCTTCAATAATTGGATCTATTGAGATTCAAGCTCAATGTCAGCTTGCGCCAGTTGCACTATGTGCTGGCATGTTAGGTAGTAACATGTGTGAGACATAAATGATCGCGTCCAGCTGGTCATAGTGTGTGGACATTAGCTAGGGTTAGCAGGGTGTGGACACAACACATGTACTATGTTGTAGATTATGGATTATGGCTTTATGCATTGTGTGAGAAGGGAGATGGCTTCCCTCTATGGTTAGGGTTTGATAATACATTAGGGTTTGCTCCTGTGTGTGTGTCTCCTCTCCCTCTACCTGTTTTTTATCATGGTATCAGAGCCTGGTGCTCTCTATTAGGGTTTATGAGTGAGTGAGAGAAGAGGGAGAAGAAGCTGTGAAGAAAAGCTGTGAAGCTTGCCATTGGAGTTGTGAAGCTTGGAGCACACCAATTTTTATCAAATCTGAGAGCTTGGCCAACCGGGTAAGGACTACTAAACATCCTTGAGTGGATTGCAGGTGCAAAAACACAAACAACACCAGATTTGAGTTGCCCAAAGCAAAGAAAAATTTCCGTTTTGCAAGCTCTCCGTTGAAGCTTGAGTGTGGTGAATGTATGAGGAAAATGGTTGCAAATCTGACAAAGAATCATGTATCTAGAAAATGGGAATGTATTGGCAACTCATGTGCAAGCCCTACAATGAATTTGAAGCAAAGATAATGCATTTAAGTGATTGGAATTCACTGTTTTGAAGCCCTCACAAAAACATAGAAGTGAGGTGGAGCTGGCCTCTTGCAAAAATCAAGAAATTGGTGGATTGCATGCCTTGGAGAGTTGGGTAACTATATATGCCCTCAAATACCACAACAAACCACCCAGTTCTCCTCATGAGAGCAGGCGACGCAGCCAGTAGTGTGAAGAAACAGAGCAGATTTTTCAATATTTTGAAAAGTGGAGGTCAAGGTGATTGATTAAATTCAGAATTTGCTTAGAAATTTTATGGTACACACACTTGAGAAGGTTTCTATGTGGTTGGTTGAAGCAATTATGCTTTTTGGAGCTAACTATGAGCTGATTAAACAAGCTATCTACAGTGATTAAAGAAACAAAGGGTCATTAATCGACTAATTACTCTCTCAATTTAAACAATTGGTCTAATTCCTTTTATATAGAGTTAGTAGAAATCATTTCTAAGCTAATGAATGCCTGGTCTCTCAATTTAGACAAGAATCAAAGGAATTAGAACACTTCTACTACTGGTTTTTCTCAAAACAGAGAAGGGAATTTGATATTTTTGGTACGTACGCACCTTGGTTGTGGTGATATGCAACATTGAGCTTGTTTAGGTGTCAATACAAGTTATTCACACTTGATTGAACCACTACATTGTAATTTGAAGCCTTGGAAAGTGCACCAAAACAGGGTACTTTGGACTGTGTATGCCAATTCAATTTAAATGCAATCAGGTTGATTTTCTACATCAACAGTGAAGTTCGTTGAGTACTTTGGAGTATCTGGAACACTTATTGGAGTGTGGTTGAGCTGAGGAAGGCTTGTTTACAAAATTGGACATGTGCGGAAGGTGCATTTGCATCATTGAGCAAATATGTCAGACAACCCAGTATAGATTGTGGGTGAGAAGTTGGATAGAAAGAACTTCCAAGCATGGAAGTATAGGATTAAAAGCTTTCTGAAGGGAAAAGGATTTTGGAACCTTGTTACAGGTGTGGAGCCAGAGCCGGAACTACCTCGACAACCTACATGACAAAAGGTTGGATAAGAATTTGTTTATCCTTATTAGCTTTCAACAAAGCTCTGATACCAACTATGAGATCCCTCTGTCCCCTCCGCGCACTGGGCTCCCGATATAGCTGACAGCGGAAGCAGCCCCCTCATGCACGGGGTAGGATTTCTCACTCGAGGCCTCACCCACGAATGTCCGGGCACGAGACTAGGCTGGTGGTCACTCCGAAAACCGAAACCGGGAAAATTTTCCATGCCCAGAAAGCGGGGACGATTCCACCTTTTTGAATTTTCTTAACAACTTTTTCTAACGAGATCAAAACCTAAACTATCCTTCACCTGAATAAACCAGATAGAAGGAAACTATCGCTGATATAATTTGATCATCTGAGCAATTCAACGTTTTTTTCCTAATCAAGATCAGGCACAGTCGTTGATCCACTCAATTGAAAAATTTATCAAGGAATTAACTAACTACTTGAATCCTAGCGTAATCCTAAGATTTTTTACTTTGATTATTAAAACTCCACTGATTCCAGCTTACCCCATCTGGCCCATGGGTGGAATCGGTAGAACCAAACAAGTACTCTCCCACCCATAATTGAATGCCTTTCTTAACTTTAGCTTTAGAAAACAGGTACGCACACACTCCTCTTTAAAACTTTAATATAAAAATAATCCATTAACAAAACAGATATGGTCACAGATTTCATAACTCAAAATTTCCATTCAATCCCTTGTTTCACAAAAACAGTACCACTCTGGACTCTCCGTTAGGACCAGCTAGTCATCAACGAGATCCAGTAACAGATTACAATAATCATTTCGTCAACATTCATATATATCTTCCATGACATATGCATGGGTGTCCTAAGCACCGCGAGCCCGTGCATCGCCTGGTTAGAACCCTCCAGGATCCTCCTTAGGTGTCCTGGTACTTCACTTAGGGACCGCTTCGTCGGCCCTCGCCCATTGTACCGGAAGCACACCATTTTTCACCATACCCAGGCTGTGGGCAGGTTTTTACCGCGTGAGCTGTCCCTTGAACACTCCCCGCTAGCTGTTGTTGCAACCGAACTTCCCTTAGATAAACACATATGCCAAATGCTCCCTCCAACATTCTGGCATAAGACAGTCCTTTAAGAAAACAGGGTTTCTATGCAAGTTTTCATTTTTGATTTTCTTTTTGAATACAATGGTTATATCTTAATTCCGTATCCCAATACTTCTAGATCACAGGTCTAGATTCCCAAGCAGAATTCTTCGAATTCTGTAATCTTGATCCTCAGATCAAAATCAAAGGTCTCAACTTAGTTTCAGATTTGGTGGGTGATTTGAGTGTATTTTTTCTGAACTGGGCACATCGTCATTGATTGAAACTGACGAAGGAATTAGGTCTTGGTCAATAGTCTGAATCAGAGTTTGAGTCTGGAAAGGTTCTTCCTAAACTATCTTTCTTGAAAGGTAATATTTCAATTTCTCTTTTTCTAAATTTCTTCATTGAATATTTGCTTACAGATTTCTAAACTAAACATGAATTTCCTATGAGGAATAAAATAATCATTTATCTCGATCTCCGACTTCGATAGTTTAATTGAATTTTCTCATTACCATCTTAGTGAATATGAAACGGTAGAATTTTCTCTCAGAGATTATCTACTTATTCATTTTTTCAATTTTTGTGGAAATCAAACAAAGGATTAAAGAGAACCCTTATTTAAATATAAAAATTCTATATACATCTATTTATGCATAAAATCCAATTCTGTTGAAAGTCACGCTTTTATCATCATAAAAATCATTTATGATGAAAATCACTCTTTTAATATGAAAGAATTTCTTTTATGCATACAAATCATTTATGATGAAAATCACACTTTTAATAATAAAAAAATATTTTATGCATATATTTATGCATACAAATCATTTATGAGATAAAATCACTCTTTTAATATAAAAGAATTTCTTTTATGCATCCATTTATGCATAAAAATCATTTATGATGAAAATCACACTTTCAATATTAAAAAAATCTTTTATGCATACAATTATTTATGATGAAAATCACTCTTTTAATATAAAAGAATTTCTTTTATGCATAAAAATCATTTATGATAAAAATCACAATTTTAATATAAAAAAATCTTTTATGCATACAAATCATTTATGATGAAAATCACTCTTTTAATATAAAAGAATTTCTTTTATGCATCCATTTATGCATAAAAATTATTTATGATGAAAATCACACTTTTAATACTAAAAAAATCTTTTATGCATATATTGATGCATACAAATCATTTATGATAAAAATCACTCTTTTAATATAAAAGAATTTCTTTTATGCATCCATTTATGCATAAAAATCATTTATGATGAAAATCACACTTTTAATATTAAAAAATCTTTTATGCATACATATCATTTATGATGAAAATCACTCTTTCAATATAAAAGAATTTCTTTTATGCATCCATTTATGCATAAAAATCATTTATGATGAAAATCACACTTTTAATATTAAAAAAATCTTTTATGCATATATTTATGCATACAATTATTTATGATGAAAATCACTCTTTTAATATAAAAGAATTTCTTTTATGTATCCATTTATGCATAAAAATCATTTATGATAAAAATCACACGTTTAATAAAAAAATCTTTTATGCATATAAATCAGTTATGATGAGAATCACTCTTTTAATATAAAAGAATTTCTTTTATGCATCCATTTATACATAAAAATCATTTATGATAAAAATCACACTTTTAAAAAAAATCTTTTATGCATACAAATCATTTATGATGAAAATAACTCTTTTAATATAAAAGAATTTCTTTTATGCATCCATTTATGCATAAAAATCATTTATGATGAAAATCACACTTTTAATATTAAAAAAAATCTTTTATGCATATATTTATGCATACAAATCATTTATGATGAAAATCATTCTTTTAATATAAAAGAATTTCTTTTATGCATCCATTTTTGCATAAAAATTATTTATGATGAAAATCACACTTTTAATATAAAAAAATCTTTTATGCATATATTTATGCATACAAATCATTTATGATAAAAATAACTCTTTTGATATAAAAGAATTTATTTTATGCATCCATTTATGCATAAAAATCATTTATGATGAAAATCACACTTTTAATATATAAAAAAATCTTTTATGCATATACACTTTTAATATAAAAAATATTTTATGCATACAAATCATTTATGATGAAAATCACTCTTTTAATATAAAAGAATTTCTTTTATGCATCCATTTATGCATAAAAATCATTTATAAGATGAAAACAACACTTTTATAATCAAAATAAAAAAATTTCAGTATGCTTCCTTCTATGCATAGAATTTAATTCTAAGAAAGTAACACTTTTTTTTAAATAAAATATTTTTAGTATGCATTTTTCTATACCTAGGATGAAAAATAACACTTTAAGAATACTTATATGATGGGAATTACTCTTTTTGAAATAAAAAAAATTAAAACTTATTTTACACAATTTTAGAAAGTTTTGCCATAACCTCCTTTGTATGGCTGACCATTTTTCAATTTTTAACTCTCTAAAATTAATTAGAATTTCACCAAGAGTATTTAAATCATTCTAATGTAAACATTTTCTACTTATTTAAGAGAACATTATGAAAAAACTTAATTTTATCCATTAATCATTCATCTAGGTTAAAGAACGGTTGGATTTACTAAAGAAGAGAGGGGAATGCCTTTTTTTCAATGAGGCATAACATCATATTCATATTAGAGAAGACAAAAATCATAAAAAACCATAAAATGAAATAGAAAAGAGAAGAATCTCCAACTTACAAGAAGAATTTGAGAGCTTTCCTTTGGCTTGATGGTTTGAGGGATCAACTCTTGTTTGAAACAAGAGTGGCCACCAATCTTTAGAAGAGGGAAGGTCAAAAACTAATGAATTATGAGTAAATTCACAGTTTTTGGCTCTTGGGAGAAGTAGGGTAACAGTGCAAAAACACTATTGAGCTTCAACAAAGGGAAAGGCTTCTATTTATAGGAAAAAGTGAGCTTCTAACCAAGCCAACTGATTCTAGAATTTTCTAGATCAGTTTGGTCAATTTTTGACCATTTTTGGATTAGTTTAGTCCACTTTTTGGATCTAGTTGAAACAAGAGAGAGGAGAGATAAAAATATCTCATTATTTGGGAGTTTAAAAATCTCCCACACATGTGAAATAGGTGCCTCCTTCATGAAGGGAATTCCCCCATATTGAGGTGTTAAAAATGCATCATTTCTTCTAAATATCTCTCTTTTTTAACTATTAACCTTGTCCTTAGTCAACTCTTCATCTTATGTGAGTATTTACTCATTTTTGGAGGATTTTTCTTTTATTCTTCCATTTATCTCCTCCCTACATTTGGATGAATCTTATTGGTCCATTGAAACCTTAATTTAAAATTTTAAAAAAATCTTGACCCCTAGGATAAGGCCTCTTGAACAGATTATACTTGATTTCTAATGCACCTTCTGAAAATATTTTTGAACTTCTGTTTCGAGGAAACTTATTTTGATAAGAAGAGATATTTTTCCATCCAAAAATATTTAAAAATTAAATTACCACTCTCTAGAAGATTTTCTCTCTCTAGGCCAAAATTGGTAGAAACAATTGGATAAGCCACATCCACCAGATACCACAAGAATCTGTTATGCCATTCAATTTGACCCAAAAATATTCATAATTCTTTGATATTGTGGGGTGCCAATAAAGCTTTAATTACTTTCACCTTCTTGGAATCTACTGCAATCTTGACTACACACTACATGCCCTAACAAGATTCCACTACATTTAGTCGGATTGAGACTTAGACGGGCGATTCGACACCTTAGTGTCAAAATTAGGAGATGCTCCACCATTTTGCTAAAGACACTAAAATCATCCAAGAAAAATTTCATAAAGGTGACCAAGTAATCATAGAAAATTTCTTGAATCATTCTTTAAAAGGTCGTTGGAGAATTCTTCAGACCAAAGACCATCACATTGGAAGCAAATGCCCCCCATTCTATAACAAAAGCTGTCTTTTCTTGATTATCTGAGGCCATTAGGACTTGATTATATCCATTGAAACCATCCAAGAAAGAATACATCTCATGGCCTACGACAGCATCTAACACTGAATCTGTGAACGGAAGTGGAAAAGGATCTGTTTGTGTTGTAGCATTGAGCTTTCGATAGTCCACATAGATGTGTAGCTTTCCATTATTTTTCAAAAAAATCACTATCAGGATAACCAAGTCACCTTATCCATTGGATATATGAATCCTACTTTCAAGAGTTTATCAATTTCCTCCTTAACCTGCTTTGTTTAATTCGGATTCATTAGGTACCGTTATTGCTTGATGGGAACAACATCCTCCTTAAGATTGATATGATGTTGATAAAACTGAGGAACAAATCCCTTCAACCATGGTCTAGCCAACAGCATGGGGAAGATTCAGCCACTCCCTCCATCTTCAACCCAATGAAATCAATTGGAAAGTCACATCCTGCTATCTGGATTTCGGAGTTTTGGAGTAACCCAAGCAGCTTCACTCTTCACTGATTTGCCATTTGGATGAGAAATGGAGCCGGTTCTAATTCTTTCTTCAGGATGCCTAGTTGCTAATGGGTTTTATCTGTAATGATATTTATTCTAGATCATCCATCAAGAACCACACCCTTGATGGTCTTACCCTATATCTTAACTGTTACTTCTGGAACTGCTTTGTCCCAATCCGCACAACTGGCTGGACTTTGAAAGCAGACTGGTCCTCTCTTTGTCTTCTAGAGTACGGATCACTATGGTTGGAACCTTAACAAGGCCATCTTCTTCCATAAGCTTCCAGATTAGTTGCGTCCGGTAATTGGGTACCAAGGTCAGCAATTGATCTAGCGTCATGTCTAACTTCATATTTTTCAGATCCTCGCAAAGATCATACTCAAAAGTTGTTGTCTTTCCACTTCCGGATTGTTTCTTCTTTCTAAACTGCCGGATAATATCTTGTCGCTTTGATTGACTTATCATCTTCAGGGTCTGCTCTCCTATCTGACTGAAGTTTTTTACTTCCTTGGACTTGTATTCATGCCTCTTTGATGAAGTATCATTGAGCTGGATGGTTTTCACACATCCTGTGCGAACTGGCACTTTCCGGCCTCCTTCGTCCAACTGGACTTCTTTCACACATCCGCCGGTGTGTATTGGTACTTTCTGGCCTCCTTCATCCATTGTCAGTTCCTCATGGAGGTCGTATTCTTCTCGGATCATCCACAATTGCTTCTTACTTTGGCCTTCGATAACAGGCTCTCCAGAAGAAGGAACAACAGTCGTACTTTCCCTTCGATGCTTCTCTGACGACAAAGTTAGATGTACTACTGGAATTTGAGATTGGACTTGCTGATCGTTTTGAACCGCCCCTTGTGCTTGTTGCACTAACTTGGCAATCTGGTCCCGGAAACGCTTTTGGTCCAACCAATCTGCGGGTTTGTCCTTTGCCCATGACAAAGAATTCTTTTCTTTCATCACACTAACTCATGTGAATTTGTCACCGCTAGTACAACCATTGGTGGATTGTCTTCCACTGAAATAGGCTCAATGTGAGCCATATTAATTGCCAGAGCCTGAGGAGTAGACCCCTCCACTTGATTTTGTTGCAACTCCCCTTGATGGCGCTTCCAAACTGGACATTTAGACTTATGGTGGTGACTTAGAGATTTACAATAATAACAATGAAAATTGCCTTCAGGTACTCCTCCAGATCTTTCACGCCCATAAGAATGATACGGCGGTGCATTAGCATTTTCCGAATTGACATGCGCCACTTGCTGAATGAAAACACTAGGTTGCACTAGTCTTGCAGCTTGAGGTGGACGATAAACACAACTATTGTACCTATAGGCTTCTGTGTTATGTGTGTTGGTTGCCTAGATTGCACAATATGGAGCCATCTTACACTCCTCCTTGGTATGAACTTCATTGGAGTACTTGGTACACCAAACTCCCAGACGAAATCAGGATCCAGTCCCACCTGCACTGCCTCTAGTTAGCTTTGGCAATACCGCCAACAGTCATTCATCGACTTCCATATCCAGCTTCTGGCTCCGCTGCTTCTGGTTTTGGTGCTTGGAATCTGCATCCAAATTTGAATCTGAGTTTGCATCCGTAGTGTCCTCTGGTTCTTGGTCATCATTCGTCGACGAATCCAAGTTGTGCTTATGCTTTCCCTTCTTAGAAGTGTGACTTGTCAAATTGCACTCAACACATTGGGCAGCTTCCTCCAATGTATCAAAGCCCCCGACAGTAAGATCCAGTGAAGTGACAGCTGGTTTCAGCTTCTTGCGCAATCCACGAACAAACCATTCCCCCATTAAAGCTTAAGTAGGTCGATCCATAAGATCCACTCGACTCCGAAGAGTACGGAAACGAGCCACATAATCCTCCACATGCAACCACTTCTGGAACAAAACTTGATGATGCCACATTGTGACAGATGATTTCGACATTGCTAGTCTCTAAAAGGCTAGACAAAATCACCCGCTTTGCTAGCAGAGGTAATTGCTCAACCAGTGAAAGATCCATGCATGGAAAAGAACATACTAACAAACAAACAGAACCAAGAGACTCAAACGAAAATCGAATATAGCAGGATCGCCAAAGTGTTGATGGAAAAGCCAACATACATAAATACGCATGTTAATATACAACAATTATAGAACATTAAAAGACAATATTACAAACAAGTAAAGAACAGGTAATCGACAAACCATCATTGGCTGTATATTAATGTTGCTTTGAATGAATGAATAATTGAATACATAACAGTGCGCTTTACGCCTTTAGATGTTAACAGGTGTGGTACGAAACGCCTTAAGATGTTAACAGGTGTGGTACAAAACGACACATACATTCAGTATGTGAGTTGAATTCTCATGGCTTATTCAGTGGATAAGTAGTAAATAACTAAGGATAAATCTACGGGTTAATAGTATAAAATCAAAACGAAATTTAGGACCAAGAGAGGTCTATTTCACTACATGGTGATGCCTTTTGGTTTATAAAATGCTTGTGCTACCTTCCAAGAATTAATGAATGAGAAGGTGTTGGTATTCTTTGATGAAATATTAATAGCAAGAGTGAAGAAGAGCATGTGAAGCATGTGCATGAAGTTTTAAGAGCTTTGAGGTCCAATCAATCTATTCAAAATGGTGTTGGTATTCTTTGATGAAATATTAATAGTGAAGCATATGCATAAAGTTTTAGAAGCTTTGAGGTCCAATCAATCTATTCAAAATGGTGTTGGTATTCTTTGATGAAATATTAATAACAAGAGTGAAGAAGAACACGCGAAGCATGTGCATAAAGTTTTAGAAGCTTTGAGGGCCAATCAATTATATACCAAAGAGAGTAAATGCACATTCATGTCACAAGACATGGAATACCTTGGGTATATTATTGGGAAGGATGATATTAGGATGAATCCTAATACCAACAAAGTGGAGTGTGTCAAAAATGTTGAGAAATCAAACATGATTAAGCTTAAGGTGGATCACACTACATGTGCCTCCTTACACTTTCCATGTGCTACCTTTTGGCCTTTGACTTCACCTTTTACAGATGACCATACAAATCAACCTTTGCCAATGTACCCTTAGTCTATCTTTTTCTAATGTGCATGCTCCTCTCCTTGCTCTACATATGTTGCACCCTCACACATTGCATTTCTCAACACCTCCCCTCAATGTGATGAGGATCTAACACCTAACATGTATTGACTTGACCTACACTCCATACTCATATGGATTGGAGTGGTCCGTCTAGGTTGCTCTATGAGCTACAATGTTGGATTTATCTTGACACTTTACACACTGGGAGAGTGGGGTTACAACCACAATAATGCACTCCATGCTATCTCCACTTTGGTTTCTTTGTCATCCACAATAATGCACTCCATGCTATCTCCACTTTGGCCTCTTTGGCTCCCCCTTGCCTCTATAGTTACCTCTTCCACATGTTTGTGCATTAGATTCATGTTGTTTTGATGTCCTTGATTATTGTTTTCAAAATGGCATGCACCTCGACCTCTAGATGATGATCTGCCTCTACTTCTACTTGTATTTGTGTGTAGAAGGCCTAGGCCTACATATTTCGAGAATATGATTTACTCCTGACGTTTATCTCCTCAATGATAAGAAGGGCTATAAGATCCTTGAATTTTGGAAAGTTTTCTTGAGCTCAGATAGATGCCTGAAACTGATCATACTCTTTGCCAAGCCCATTCAAGTTGTCATCACATCCATAAGAGCTCTAATAGAGCCGAGGCCATTTGCAAGCCCTTTAACTTTCAATAAGTAATCATTGATACTCATCTTATTCCTCGACAGATTATGTAGCTCTTCTTTTAGCTGCATCTTTCTTGCCTTGGTACTTATGCTATACAATTTAACTAAGGTATCCCATGCATTGTTAGGTGTCACTATTGCATGCTATATGTGACTAATCATAGCATTTGTTTACACATTAACAAACAGTCAATACATTACTTTACTCACTTTCTCATGCCACAACTCAAAAGCCTACCTTGCTTGTTGAGTGATGTTTTCTTCCAGAAGCTTTGACTTCTCCCCTCGTCACACAATGAACTCCCAATATTCTTAGTTTCTTATTCTGAACTTCTATGCTGGAAAGTTATTCTTGTCCAGCTTCTCGCTCACAATCTAGGATAGACTATCAGACATGATTTACTTGTAGAGTAGTGACTTACCAAATACTGCTTGCAAAAACTTATGTACTACTTACAATCTCTAACACAGTGATACTGTAAACCTGTTATACTATAACTATATATGGAATAGTCACACAAATATACATCCACGCCAACAACTTGTTATACTGTAACTGTATAGTATGGAACATTCACAAAAAGCATATATCCACACCAACAACCTGTAAATCTCAGATTCTCTACACAAACTGTCCTACAACCAAATTTATGTTGCAACATTGCGGAACCATATTTAGGGATACACAGTCAAAATCGCCACTTTCACACAGAGCGTTTGCGAAAAACTTGCAGAGCCAAAATAGGGCCCGAAATGGCCTTGAATCAAAATTTTGAAATCACTGTCGATCTACTGGACCATCCCTGCACATTGTAATGCCCCTTGGCTTCATCGTAAAGGGTGCCTCACGATGAAACAATGTACCTTAATATTGTGCATGCCTACTATTGTTGCCTAGTAGCTACCTACAGAGATTTGCTTCTAAATCAAAGGAAAAGAGAGGAAGTTGCCCTTGCTTGTATATACCGCTCTCTTCCTTTGCTTGTCTCTCGAGCTCTTCACACGAATTGATGCTCTCTTTGATATTGTGAAAAGAATGCGAGGGTGAGCTTGAGCTCATCTTTGTAAGCAAATGCTCACTCATAGAAGAGTAGACAAGCACACAAGAGAGATGGATGACTAAATTTTCTTATATTCTCTTCTCTTCTCTACAACTATAACATAAAGAGATAAGAGTATAAATTGTAAAGGAGAGCACTCTTCTACTATATAACATACAAAGGTCGCCATAGTGTGAACCTGACTACTACATGAGCTAGCGTTATAACTATGCCATAACTCTAATTATAAACTAAAGTGATTGTCACACAGCTACATACCTAGGAAACCACTGGTGGCATATCACTCATAATGTCACCAACAACCATGCCAATGGCAGAAGTGTGGAGTTGTCAATCCTGGAGTGTCACCAATATTTGTACTAGTTCAGCTCAATATCTCAACACCTAAAACCTTCATCAAACTTCAAAACAAGAAAAGAAAAAAATATAAGAGCTTGTTTTCTATGAGAGAAAACAACCAAGCTTCCTAATACAATAAAGTATTAATGAAATCTTAAATAGTCACGTTCTTAGATTGATTAAGCTAAATCATCTCCCCTTTTAAAAATAGTACCATCCCAAACTTTTTAGATATGAAACATGATGCTAAATATTTAATCAAAAATATTGATCAAATATACAAAATAATCAAAACATGCACGAGAAAGAGAAACCCCTTACTTGAATGCTCTTTGAAACCTTAGCCAAAACTCAAAACAAATAGAGCAAACAATGTTAGAGCTTGTTTTCCATGAGAGTTCAAACTGAACACTAACAATAACTATTTAAAAACCTTTAAAAACTTAACTTGAATGAGTTAAATCTTCTTTAAACCTTTTACAAATAGTGTTATGTAGAAAAGAAGGAGAAAGGGAACTAGGCACATGAGAAATCAATTATATCTCAAAATGTTGCAAAGTGTAAAAGAGTGACTCTTTGTGGAGTCCATTAAGCCTTCACTCAAAATGCAAGGATCTTTTAGCTCTAGATTTTGAGTTTAATAAGAAACGAGGAAGGTTGTGGAGGACACTATGGAGGTTGATGATCCGAAGGCTGTTGGCAGGCTAATGGAGGTTGATTCGAAGTTGTTCATCAAAAGCACTTCTCCGTTTGATAGATGAGTGAAGGCTTGTGAAATCTAATCCTCTTGTAAAACACATACCCAAACATTAGCTTTGTCATTTGTATATTCAGCAGGTTCTCAAAGAATCCACAAAGTAACATATCAATCTCTAGTTTCCTTTGATTTCTTGCTAGTGCCAATATAGGCACCATGTCTGGCTCCACATTCATCAACTTATCACTTAGATCATCTATCTTCACAGTGTGTGCCCTTGTATTCTCTATGGGTCAACTAGATTCATCAACTTCTGTCTGACCAGTTTCAATTCGTACCATGAAGATTCCTTTCATTGGAGCAGGGCTTAAATTTGAAGGCCACCCTAACCTTCAATTTGAAGGCCATAAACTAGCTTGACATTCAAAAATTAACTCAATATGAATGTGTAAAATTTAGAGAAAATTTCAAAATAGTGACCTTTTGCAACCCAATTTTCTAAGAGGCCTTCTCTATAAAGTTTGAAAGGCTTTGATGCCCTCTGAAGGCTTCAAATTTCAGCACTGCATTGGAGCACATTTGGGGGGAGGAGAGGGGAGGGGAAAGCAAAAGCCATACAGCTGCCAATTTTGTTGGGTGACTTTCCATCTTCCCAACCGAGGGTTTTGTGGTGGTGGTTGCAGGGAGGTCTTGAAAGTTGGGCCCGGAGGCTGGCAATTGTCATACTTGACTCATTGCCTGCATTGCCTCATCAGAGGGCCCATCTGATAACATGCAAAGCACAGTCCTCAGCGATATGTCTGTCAGTGTATGACATCTAGCCAGACCCGCCCTTTCCCTGCATGCAACCCATTTGATCTACCCATGTTCTTTGCTTTGTGGCCATCTTTCCTCCTCTTAACACACCTCACATTAAGGCCTTAAGATAGATCTAGCTTGGTATGTTCATAGGCCCCTGATGAAGGCACTGAAGCATGTGACATTGCAAACATAATTAAGTATGACATTATATCCATGCATCTATAGAAAATTAAGTATGACATTATATCCATGCATCTATAGAAAGGCCCGGCCCTTACAAGGCAAGTCAACCTAGGTCAGTTAGGGGACTGCTGGCACCTTGACAGCTTGGCTTTTTTATCAGCTCAAGTGGTGGGCACTGGATAGTCTTTGCATCATTCCACATGTGAGGATCCACATAGATGTTGGACAGTAAGATAAATGCTGGTGTGTGACTCTCATCCAGCCTCAGCACATAGTCAAAAGCCTGTCTTCCAAGTTCTGCATTTCCCCACTTTTGACAAGCACCCAACACCAAATCCCACACTACAAGGTCAGGCTGTGAAGGCATCTTCTCCACAATTTCCATGGCCTCATCCAGGTGACCTGCACGGCCAAGGAGATCAACCATGCAAGTGCAGTGCTTAATGGTTGGACTGATTCCACACTCATTACTCATAGCCTCAAAATATTTCAGGCCCCTATTAAGTGAACCCGCATGGCTGCATGCCGTAAGTACACTAAGAAAAGTGACTTCATCTGGTTGTATGCCTTCCTCCGTCATTCTGTGAAAGTAATGAAAGACATGCTCACTGGCTCCTTGCCGTGCATATCCAGTAATCAATGCATTCCATTTGGCAAGAATCTTTGAGGGCCTGGCATTGAAGACCTCCTGAGCATGACTCATACTACTACATTTACCATACATATCAACAAGAGCATTAGCCAGCTCAACACCCTCAAATCCACCAACTTGGTAAATTTGAGCATGAACTCTTTTTCCAAATTCTAGAGCTGCTATGTTGCCACACGCTTTCAGAATGCTCACAAACATCACGTTATCTGGTGACAAACCTTCTGCTTGCATTTGGGCATAAAGCTCCAAACTCCTGGTACTTTCTCCTTGCTCAACAAAGCCCAAGATAATGACATTCCACGACACTACATCAGGAAGAGTACCCTCCAGCTGCATCTGTTCCAAACAATTCAATGCTTCATCATAGAGCCCATGTTCAACGTAACCTTTGATTAGAATGTTCCACAAGATGACATCTCGCAGTGGAAGCTTGCCAAACACTTCCTGTAATTCTGTTGGTGATCCACAGTTGCCATATAAATCCACTAAAGCACTGCCAACAATAAGGTCTCTTTCAAACCCCTTTTTCAAGATTTCTGCATAGAAATTTTGACCCATGTCTATCACCCGTGCGCTAGCACAGTATGTCAAGCAGCAGACGTATGTCGCAGCATCTGGGGACACACCCTCCATTTGCATGCATTCCAAACAGGCTGAGACTTCCTCACCAAGCCCATGTTCAGCATATCCTGCAATCAACTCATTCCACGAGCTGACATCATGAATTGGCAATGTTTTAAACACTTCATGTGCTTCTGCCAAAAAACTACAATTTCTGTACAAATCCACTAGAGTATTACAAACAGAAACATCTCTTTCAAACCCCTTCTTGGCAACCTCAGTATGGATCTCTCTACCCCTACCAATGGCTCCTATGCTGCAGCAAGTTCTCAAGATACAGATAAATGTGGCAGCATTTGGAGATACACCGTCCAATTGCATCCACTCAAAACTATCTAGGGCTTCCCTGCCAAACCCACACTCAGCATAACCCGCAATCAGTGCAGTCCAAGAGACCACATCTCTATCTTGAAGCTTGTCAAACACTCCCCTTGAATCCGCAAGTGACCCACATTTAGCGTACATGTATACCAAAGTGTTGCCAAGAAAAGGATCACTTCCAATCTTCACAATTTGAGCGTGTATTTCCCGGCCCCTGTCTATGGCTCCTAAGCTGCCACAAGCTTTCAAGCTGCAAATGAGTGTGACACCATCGGGATACATGCCCTCGAGCTGCATCTTCTGAAAGCAACTTAATGCTTCATCTGCAAGCCCGTGTTCAGCATAACATGCAATCAGTGCAGTCCACGAAACCACATCGTGCATCGGCAGCTGATCAAACACCTCCTGTGCTTCTACAGGTAAGCCACATTGGGCATACACATCCACCAATGTGCTCCCAATAAAAGGGCAACCTTCATATCCCTCCTTGATAACCTCAGCATGTATCTCTTGGCACCTGTCTATCGATTCTAAGTTGCCACAAGCTTTCAAAATGCAAACAAACGTGAAAGCATCTGGCAGCAAACCCTCCAGTAGCATCTGTTTGTAGCAGGTATGTGCTTCCTCACTGAGCCCTTGCTCTGCATATCCTGCAATCAAGATATTCCATGAGATTAGGTCTTGAACTAGCAGCTGATCAAAGGTTTCATGTGCTTCTACGATCATGCAGCATTTTGCATACATATCTACCAAAGTGTTGCCAAGAACAGCATCATTATCAAATCCCCTCTGGATGATTTCGGCATGTAACTCTTTACCCCTTACCATGCATTTCAACCTTGCACAGGCTTTCAGCAAAGGCACAAATGTGTATTCAGTAGGATGTACACAATCTTCTTGCATTTTCTGATACAAATAGAAGGCAAACTGTGATTCCCCATGCTCAATATACCCCTGTATGAGAGAAGTCCAGGCGTGCTCATTCCGATAGACCAGTTTGTTGAAGGCTTTCTTTGCCTCTTGAAAATCTCCACATTCCAAAAACATTGGAACAAGATGGTTCCCAAGTGATATCTGTGCTTCCAGTCCATAGTTGCAGAGGTGCACATGCACACACTTGCCGTAGGCCAGATCTTTCTTTTTTCTACATTCCCGCAATACGCAGACAATGTCATGCAGCGGAGGTGGCTCACCTAACCATTGCAAAGAAACAAATGCATGTTCTAAGCTCACCATCATTCACCAGCAACTTTTCTCTCTCAAAAATCACACCACTCAGTCTTTCTATAGTTGTGCTAGATATAGACAGATATAGATAATGTTCTGCAGTGATTGTGGTTTTGCAAACCATTGCAGGGAAAAAGATGCCTTTTCTGAGGACCCCATCTTCCAACCTATGTTCTCCCTTCCAAATGAACCTAGAATGCATCCACTTGTACACCCAGCTTGTACCAACCATTTCCACATGTCTGCAAGATGCCTACAATGAAAGTGGTTAGGTCGACCATTGCACCACTGCAAAGAAGTAAATGCCTGTTCTAAGATCTCCATCTTCCCAACTGATGTTCTTTCTCTAATACCATGCTTGCAATACATCCATATCTTCAACATCACACTTAGCCTTGCACTTGCCCTCTCCACAATCCTCCGAGGTGCAAGTAAGCTTTGGAGCAGCACGGTTTGGCCACCCATTACAAGAAATTCGATGGCTGTTCTAAGGTCACCATCTCCCAACCGCATATGTTCGATTTAGAAAACTTAACTTTCAAAGGCACCCATACAAGGTGCAGATGAACTTGTACATACAAGGTGCAGATGATGCTTTGCAGCCACAGTTGTTCGCTTGACCATTGTAAGCCACAAAGGCAAGTTCTAAGATCACCATCACCCAGCCAAATTTTTCGCCCAGAGATCATACTTTACAGTGCATCCTCTGATTACACTTGGTCTTGCACTGGCCTTTTCAACATTCCTGCAAGAACTAGAGATCATGTTTTGCACTCTCTCCTTCATTCCAGCATGATGTAATCAACATCTGCAACGGCAGCAGTTTGGCCAATCATTGCAAAAAAAATGAATGCATGTTCTAAGGTCACCCTCTCTCTCTCTCTCTCTCTCTCTCTCTCTCTCAGTAATAACCATGAAATTGTCACTTTGAAAACTAAAGAAGACAGAATTGCCATCCTAAAAGTCTGAAAGGCACAAAGTTATGGATAGACCTACTCAGTTTAAACAAAAGGGACCCCACTTAGAGAAGGGAAGGGCAAGTTAATTGGGCAGTCTTTTAAAAAGGAAGGGCTCTCATTCAAGAATTCTGAAACACATTCTTATCTTTAACTGATGCACATTAGGGTGCATTAGTGTTCGGGAAAAAAAATTTGAGTGAACTTGATATGAATCCTTCTTAGCATGGGTTAGAGAGGAAAAGGTAATTTTGAACAAGCATTTTTTTTTCAGGAAAAGAGACTTCTATTAAGTATGAATTTTTTTTACAAAAAGGGAGATTTTAGACCAAGCAAGGGGGCAATCTCAACCAATCGGGTGCCTTGTGCTACCAGCAAGGCCCCATATGAGATCAAGTGAAAAAATTGCCATGATCCCATTCTCTCATAAATTGGCCACGTTTCCTCTTTGCGACCCTTGAAGATCCTTGAATCCTGGCCGAAGAGGCCATGAGCGTGTGGATAATATCACACCTGATCTTGAAAATGCAATGGGTATCATAAACCAAAGTGCCCTCCATGGCCTCAATACATCTAGCCTTCCAAATGTGCCACACTGTGATGCTAGCAATAATCTCCCATGCAGTGTCCAACCTCTGTGCTGGAGGTACGTAGCCCGAGTCCCGACTCTGGCATGTCGGGAAGAAGACACCGCCGACCCACTCCCTAGGTAACCCGTATGATCATATCTTTGTCGTTCCCTTCAAACCTGATTTGTCGGCCCTGCCGACTGTGTCAACCAAACAATAGCACCAAAACAAATGTAGGCATCTCTCCTCATCCTTCCAAAAAGGTGTGCTATTGCAGTCCAGATCCTCTGTGGCTCTCCACACTCCCATAAGCAATGGTAAACTGTCTCTGAGGCTCCTGCACACCTGGGATAGGTTGGGCTAGCACCAATGACCGATCTCCACTGGTTGGTGGCAAGTCCACCATATGGAGAAAGCCAAATAAAAGAGGAAATCTTAGTTTCCATGTACAAGTGCCACAACCTCCGCCAAAAAGCTCCCTAAATGTCAAGGGTGATCCATAAGCCTCCCAATGTGGTTTAGAAGTAGGGACTCTAGATTTGTCCCAAAACCAAGTGTCTGGTGTTCCACACAAAAATGTAACTTAAAAAGGGCATACTTTTCGTGGGATTAAAAGTATTCCTCTACTCCCACTCACTGGGTGTCCCAGTGCAAGTATCTAATAGGACACCCATCATATAACCGAGGCTCCGAGAGTCGGTAATCGTCCCTTGAGATGGATCAATATAAATGCGCTTTCTTGCTCTACCCACCACTCTCACCAGCCAAACCACCAGACCCTCAATGATATCCTACACAAGACTTCTCTCCAAAAGCCACCTATCCTGAATGGAGTAGAATGTGAGAATATGTGAATATGAAGCGGAAGCAAGTAGAGATCACACGAGAAATTAAACAGCCAAGAACTGAAACATATTGAATGAATTATGAATGAACAATGTCCAAGCTTACATACATATTGAATTAAACAGCCAAGAAGTGAAACATATTGAATGAATTATGAATGAACAATGTCCAAGCTTACATACATATCTGTAGAGCCAGTTGGCTGTAGCAAAAAAAGCTACTAGTTTGGACAAATGATGAAATGCCTTAAAGAGCCTAAAACTAAGCTATTAAGTAGCTAAAAAATATGGGAAAAATCCCTAATTACATCAGATAAATATCTGGATAAAAAGTACCATAAAATGGAGTAACATGGGCTCGTGATGACATGTCCAACACCTCCTCTCAGCTCCAACACAGGGATTCGACTCCCATACAAGTAAGGAGCTGATCAATAGTATCTCGAGGAAGAGGTTTGGTGAAGAGATCAGCAAGGTTGTCCTGAGAAGGACAATGCTCCAGTGTAATGATGCTGTCAACGACTAGCTCACAAATGAAGTGAAAGTGGACCTCAATATGTTTGGTCCTGCCATGGAAGGATGAAGTTCGAGCCAATGCCAAGGCACTCCAGCTGTCCGTAAGAATACGGATTGGAGAATCTGAGAGTACATCAAGATTGCTCAACATTTGGAACAATCATAACAGCTCACAAACGGGTTTCCAGATAAGCACGGTACTAGCCTCGGTAGAAGATAATGAAGCTGTATTCTGCTTCTTGAATCTCCAGGAAATAAGACCGGAACCAAGAGTGAAGCAATAACCAGAAGTGGATCGCTCATCACCTGCCCAATCAGCATCAGAGTATCCAACAAGATCAGTGCCTCCTCTGAAGAGAGACCATAGTCCAAGGTACCGGATAAGTATTGGAGAACCCTCCGAGTGGCTTGCCAATGAGAATGTTGAGGAGTGGAAGAAAACTGACTGAGAGCACTGACACTTAAGAAATGTCAGGCCTGATGTAAGTCAAATAAATAAGAGAACCAACAAGCCTCCAGTACTGTGTACTGTCCTCGAAGAGGGGAGAGGGATCATCACGGGAGAGCTTGGAGTTAGGATCCATTGGACAAGAAATTGAGTGGCACTCAGTCATCCCAAATGTCTCTAGGAGCTGCTGCAAATATCTGTATTGGCTAAGAAACACTCCATCAGAAGATTGATAGACCTCCATCCCAAGAAAGTAGTAGAGAAGTCTTGAATTAGTCTTCTAAAAGGTGAGAGCTAAATCTGACTGGAGCTATTCACTCTTGGCAAGATGTGAGCCAGTGATCAACAAATCATCAACATATAAGACAATCAAACAGAGCAAAGCATCCTGAGCAAAGACATAGAGATTGTTGTCTCCAGAGCATCTTTGGAATCCAAGGCTCATATGATTGTATCACTGTACTCATTAGGGAAAGGTCACAAGAATGAGGAAGCTATTGTAATCTCTGTGCCAGTGTCAAAGATTATGCTGAAGAATCAACAAGCTGATGAAGTTCCATATCGGAGAGATGAGAATCACAAACACTGGTTTCCAACCAAAAGTAGGAGGAGGAGGAGAAGCTGGGAGAGGTAAGGGATAAATAAGTTGGTGGTGGAGTTGGGGTGGCCAAGGAAGGAGGAGGGACCTCGATGGTAAGCTCAGGATGAATCATGAGAGCAAGAATCATCTAATGAGGGTTCAACAAAGTGAACATTGTGAGAAATCAACAAGGATCGCGACTCCGGATCCCATAATTTGTAAGCTTTGGAATGAGAGCTATATCCAAGGAATTTGTACTTCCTAGACTTAGGATCAAATTTGGATCTGTCAGAATCAGAGATATGAATATAGGCATTACAACCAAAAACCCTGAAATGAGAGAGACGGTTTTTGTCCAGTAAAAGGCTCCTCTAGAGTCATATGAGAAATATCCTTTGTAGGAGAATGGTTGATGATGTAAACAACAGTGCTCACATCTTCTCCCCAGAAAGAGGGAGGAAGATCAAAAGAAAAAAGCATGTTACAGGCCATCTCTTCAACAGTCTTGTTCTTGTATTCAACCACACCATTCTATTGAGGAGTGTGAGGTGTGGAAAATTGATGGCGTATACCTTTCTATGAGAAAAAATTATGCAAGGATTTTGAGATGAATTCTCCTCCATTGTTGGAGAGGACTTGTCGAACCTTCTGTATGTCATGAAGAATGGTCCTGTCAAGAGTCATGTGAGTAGTACACCCACTATATCAACCACCCAATCCGTAAGACATGAGGTAAAAGGAACAAGAGAGTCAGAGGGAAGCTCCTCAGCGAGCTGAAAGAAAGATGTAGACCTGTACTCCTCCCGGAGATCAAGGCACACCAGTGAAGACGGGAGCTGACTGAATGTGCCATGAAGTAAGGGAGGGAGAGGGAGAGGCTAATGGAGCAAGTGCACAGTGCTACCACTAGTCCGGGGTAGGGACATAATACAAAAAGCGATTTGCGGTTTGCGTTAAATTGCAGGGAGAGAGGAATGGCAATAAAAAAAACGTTGGCTGATAGTCTTCCTGTGGAGCCTAAGAACCTCAGTGCTCTAATACCATGTGAGAATATGTGAATATGAAGATGAAGCAAGTAGAGATCAAACAAGAGAAAGTAGACAACCAAGAACTGAAATATATTGAATGCATTATGAATGGACAATGTCCAAATTTATATACATATCTGTAGAGCCAGTCGGCTGTAGCAAAAAAGCTACTAGTTTGGACAAATGATAAAATGCCTAAAAGAGCCTACATTAAGCTATAAAATATCTGAAAAATATGGGAAAATCCCTAATTACATCAGATAAAAAGTGGCATAAAATGGAGTAACATGGGATGGAGATGACATGTCCCAACATAGAAGACCGGTACATCATCCTCACCCAAAGTGGGGAGGCACACATGACCTGAATAGGTACCCCTGTTCCTAAGAATACCCCAAACCATAAGTAATGAGGCCATTCCACAAAGTTCCTTGTGATCTAGTGGTTAGGTATGGCTGCATTCACCTGCATAATCCTTTGACTAGTGCCTCTCAAGTGCTGGGTGCGAAGCATTCTTTCTTCCTCGGTGGGACTCATGAGCCTTTTCCAATCCAACACTGAGGGGAGAAGAGTCACCCAAGCAGCCCACTGGATATGCGTGGCTACTCCAAGAGGTCTACCAAATTCATCCAAGATCAAGTCATTCCACACAATGGGCTGTCTGTTAGCCTCCTCAACCGTGGAGGAATATGAACCAAGAAGCTCCTCATGCAATCCCAGGCTCGTAGAAGAGATCTCACCAAGCAAAGAAGGTGGTCCGTGCTCTGCATCCGAGAAGATAAAACATGGGCTGTAAATCCAATCACCTCCCCTGATGGTAGTGCACCTCGTAATCTACTGCATAAAAAAGTCCTTCCAGGGCTCAGTGTTGGGAAGAAATCCTCTGCCTACCAACTTACAAAGTAAATCCTTCCACTGCACCTCTGGGTCAATGATGTTCACTCCTCCCTCTTGCTTAGGTATAATAATGGTATCCCAAGCCACTCTCGCCCTGGTGTGTACAGTACCATCTAATCCCGATCAAAGAAAGTTATGAACAAGCCAACGAAGCTGACCAATGCATCCCTTATAAAACACCTAGCACGACGTGACAAACCAAGCAATCGCCATCAGCACTTGGTTAGCTACCAAGGCTCTAGAGGCCAAATCAAGCTTTCTGCTACTCCAATGCTAAAGTTTGTTTTTAATGCTCATGAGCATAGGGGCGAACTATTGTGCAAGCGAGATGTCAATGCCAACCTGATAGCCAAGATATCAGGTAGTGCATCCTCTCTCAATCCACGTAAACCCCAATCTATCTGTGTAGAGGCACTAATCCGAAATCCCATTGATTTGGTGCCAATTAATGGAGGCGCCTGCTGCCAAACAAACTATCTCCAAAGAAGTGCGGAAAGCATAGAGGCAAGCCTCCGAAGCCTCTCCAATAACACCTCCTCCATGCGAAGAGGCAGCCTAAGGCCCGAGACCGCTAGGGTAACTCTGAGGAACTTGCTCATAGCCTCCACTACTAAGAGGTGGAATAGTGGAGCTAAGGGGCATCCGTGCCTCACAAAGTGGGAGATCTAAAAGTGCTCACTGCGCCCTCAGTCCGCGCAGACTGCAACTATGCTATGGGCCTCCCTATACATACATGAAACCCCTTTGATCCACTCCTGGGGGAAACCCATCTGTATCATCGTGCCTTTCAAGAAGTCCCAATCCACTCTGCCCATAAGCTTCTTCAAAGTCTAGCAAAAGAATGGTAAGGGGTTGTTGGCTAGATTTAGCCCACTCCATAGCTTCCCAGAATGAAAAGATGTTATAAAAAAAACTCACTCCTTGGGGGAAACCATTGTGTGTATCATGAATAACTTTGTGAAGAACAAGCTGAAGCCTCATGCTAACTACCTTTGCTAAGATTTTGTAAGTAGAACTAAGCAAAGTAATGGGCCTCCACTGTCTAATATTGGTCTTATCCCCACCTTTTGGGACAAGGTGGATAAGACCCTCCATGGTAAAAGTGGGCATCATACCAGAACACCACACTCCTGTAGAGCAATAGTAACATCATCACCAATGAAATCCCAAAACTGCGAGGAGGAGGGAGAGAGGCCATCAACCCCTAGTCATTTGCCTTTCGAGAGGGCTTGCAAAGCATGTCTCAGCTCATCCTTCAAAAAGAGGGCATCCAAAGAGGCACACATATCATCTGTAAATAAGCCTGGGCATGCTCTCCCAAACTAGCTGTTGTGCAACATCTATGTCCAAAGAGTGGGCCTCTGAAGAGAGCAAGGTTTGATAAAAATCTGAGGCAATACTCCTCACCTTATTTGGATCAGTATGAAATTCTCCTTGAGAATCTTGCAAGCATCTCAAACTGTCCCTATTGTGCATAGGTCCATGTGCTGAGAAAAACAGTTTGTTGCATCTGCCACCCATCTGTGACCAAAATGCCTAATTGGCGTGAAATGCAAACTCAGCCCGCCTATCCATGGCCACCTGTAACTCAGCTCTAGCAGCGGACAAAAGGTCTGGGATCCAAGAGGACGCAGGATGCTTCTCGTGTTCCCTCTCTAAAGCGCAGCCAACCTGCGTCTTCTGATAGTTCGCTCCTTGTCTAGAGCCTCTTCTTTCTTGGCCAAAGCAACAGAATGATAGTGCTAAATAGTCCTCTCCACGGCCAAAACAGGCTAGTCCTCTCCAAGGCCAAAACAAGTCTCTCCCATGGGTCTGGATGATCACAAAGCCTCCAAATCTCTCTAACCTCTAGGGAGGTCTCTGCATCCTGATGGAGAGAGTCTAGGATGTGGGCATGCAGTACACCCTTCTGACTCCCAAGTTCCCTGATGCACAAGACAACCGCGCAATGATCTAATTTGGTAGTATCTGGCAAGATGGCAGTAGAGCCTCCTCTATCCAGGCCCCAGTCATCCACATAAAATCTGTCCAACCGTGCAAAGATACACCCATCCTCGCTCCTAAGGTATGCCATGTGTAAGATGAGGAATTAGGCCTCCTCTGGAAATCCTCCTTTGTCCAACAATCCCTGCCATAGAAGGAAATAATCTCTTCTTATTGTGCGGCACTCAGACGATATACGGGTTTGTTAGGTGGAGAACTACCTGGCACAAGATCTATGCGATGATCCTCGGGCCTTTGAGGAGGTAGTTCACCTGGCAATGCATCAGCAAAACAATCTTTATATGCATGAAGAAAATTCAACCTATCCTGAGTCAAACCATCCACATTTTCATGACTTGGTTCAATGTTATCACGAACAAAAACCAAGTACGCTGAAAGACTCTTTTCATTGCTTTATTAATCTGGATGTGAGATGCAACTGGGATAGAATCCCCTTCCTTGCCAGCATCAATAACATGCATGCGGCCTTTATGCATAAAGGAAATTCTGTTTGTCTTGTACTCTTTGAGGGGCTCAAGCCTATGATGCCATGGCTTGCCAAGCAATACATCACATCCATTAAGTGGGGCAACCAAGAAATGCTCATGATCAAGATAACTCTGAGTATGTATGCGCAACTTTCCAATAAGTGGGGTAACCTGCACCTCTTTACCAACAAAGGCAGCTTCTGCTTCAATTTGAGGCCCCATGTCCTCAACTTCAATGCCCAAGGTGGCTGCCATCTGGGTAGAGATGAAATTATCTGTTGCACAATCATCTTTGGTGCTTGTGACCCCACTGCATGTGACCTCGCTGAAAGATGCCTTGTCTCGCCACGAGACAACTCAATAGGCAAGGTCTTTTGGCTTGCATGTCGACCACTGTCCCCATGATGTACATACTTGGAATCCATATGGCCTTCAACATGCATGAATCTGTTTCCTCCTGTGCCATGAGGTGTGGATGCATGGCGAGAAGTGACCGATACTTATTCTTTATGCAAATATGAACTCAACCTTTGAGAGGCTGGGTCTCCATGCTTCAAACAGGGTGGATTCTTGAACATAAGCTGTCCATCCTCTCCCTCTTTTAGGTCACCCTTTCAGATAAGATAAGAGAGTGCCAACTCCCTTGGCTTCTTGCCCACCTCTCGAGCCATAGAGTCAAAAGTCATGTCCACCATAGCATCAGCCTTCTTGGCTTCTATGACACTTTGTACATGGGGGTCCTCATGCAAGAATTTCAGCTCTTGCTCTTTTGCCTGCAAGACCCTCTTCATGTGCTCCAACTCAGCTCTCAATGCTTTGGGCTCTTCCTCATGCATGGGTTCTTTACCACGTGATGGCTGTCCCATGAATGCACTGTCATAGACTCTCTCAAGAGGCTTATGCCTTCCATGCAATGCAACGGAATCCCATGAAGCATTTGATTGGGCTCTCGAGTTCGGCACTTCCAATGGGTTGCCTTGGCTGTCCATTGAATCAAGTGTTCGTACTTGCTTCCGATCTCAAAACTCCGTGTCTCCTCTTGAGAAAAAGACACGACTGGGCTCTGATACGAGTGCGACCGCTTCCTATAGGAGGCCTACAGATTGGAAGACAATATACACATATTTAGAACACTTAATTTAACTAACATTAAACAATGGAAATAACATCAGCAACAAAAATACTGAAAATATTGAAAATACACGACACCAGCACTAGGGCCAGCCCCCCCTCAATACTTTTTGTATTTCTTGGAGTATTTATATTTGTACGAGTGTCACGGGCCTGATAGGCCAGATTTCTCCACCAGGGAGTGAAAACAACCAAACAAACTGGTTCAAGTCGATGAAGATGTGTTGGTTGGAGTAGCCTCAAATCACAGGCTCATTCCCATCTTCACTGGTGCCTTTCACTGGTCTTCCGGGACCGTACACAAATAGGCACGCTCATACTAGAGATTTTGAGGATTGTCATCAGTGACATAATGGTTTCGTTAAAGGATTGTTTTAAAGTTAGCTGATGCTGAGAAAAAGGCAATTTCATATTGGGTGTGTAAGTGGTGTGACTAATTTTATGTTTGCATGAACTTCCGGTTAGGGGGCATGGGAACTCTTTTCCCTGGTACCCGATACAAAACCTAACCAAATTCCTAATTGGATCCCATCACTATAGTGGTTGGGAGGTTAGCTAACCCATGGGACTGGATGGGGTTATGCTGGACTGATGGATCCGTAAATCGAGACTCAAATTCTGTTATTACGATAGATAAAGTAAATCTCGGATAGTAATTGTTCTATGGATAGGAATCAACAACTATGCCTCTTGATGGGAAAAAAAGCGTTGATCCCAATGATCCAAGTGCAAGTTTCTTCCTTGATCTGACCGAGTATCTTTATAGGTGCAGTCAGATCAGCTTGATCAGTAATGGTCTTGACTACGTTAGAGTAAAGAGTTATCCTGGTGGAATCGCCCGTGCTTTCTGGGTGTAGGAAGTTTTTCCGGGTTCGGTTTTGGAAAAACCGACGGATTAGTCTCTTGTCCGGATATCCGTGGTGGGCGAGGCACCGAGTGTGGGACCCTGGCCCGCGCAAGATGTGCTACTTCTGCTGCTAGCATCCGAATCTGTTGCGTGGTGGGGACAGGGATCTCAGAGCATTTGGTTAATGAGGATCAACCGAGAAGCCAAATATGTCAAAAATTTATCAAGAATCATAAAAAGGTTGTAATTGTGTGATATAATTCATACAAATTGATATTCAAACTAAAAATTCGTAAATTAGTAATTGGGTCTTCAAATGGAAGTACCGCAATTATATGGAATCCCGGACTTGCTTGAGGCTTAGACATGATGGTATTTACCTTATAGTTCCAAGTACCATGACTACCCGTATATACCGAGGGTATAACTGCAGCTCTTTACCGGCAGTATATACGAGTAAATCTAAGATTTGAAATTATAAGCATTAATGCTATCCAGATAATGATTTCGAATGTGGTTGATATGACTTTTAATTCTGTTTGAGAACTGACGAATTGATTTGGATTCTGATTGAAAAATGATGATTTCTAAAATTTAGTTGAAATGTAATAAGCTGAGCGAAACCACAATAAGGATGATTGGGACGAGTCCCTGTGATGATAAATGATGATAATGATTTCAGCAAATCACTATGAGATTAGTGGATTGTGCTGTCAAATTGCTACTGTTAATACTTGACACAGTAGATCAAGTTAAGGGATGGCAAATTGAGAACTTACTTAACTGAAATTCCCGTGGAGGGATGTTCAGAAGGAAATTTTTCGGTCTAATGGACCATTATCGTGTTAAAGATATGAATGATATGATCTGAATGAATTGTTATTTAATGATGAGTTCTATATAAGGGATATTTATCCCAGTATTCTGTTGGGTTGACCAGAATATAAGGAATCCCTGAATAAATTGGATCTTAAGAAAAAGAGTTGTCCTCTACCTTGCGAGATGAGGACATCTCACACTTTTTTAAGTGGGGTAGAATGTAAGATTCCTCCCAGCCTTCGAGGTCTGCAGGAGTAAGAATCTCCCTTTTCTGATCTTATAATAAAAGAAAGATTCTGTTTAAAAAAGGAAGACCCTTTTTCCAGAATACTTCTCAGGAATCCCACCTATTTTAAGGATTCAGAATGATGAGTTCAGAAGTGAGAACCGGTGTTTTAGATGCCAAGGTTTTGGTCATCAGTTAAAAGACTGCCCGACTCCTGCCATGCTAATAAGGGCACAGGGAAGTCAAGAACCCAAATTCAGAGACCAATTCCTTCATACCAATCTAATCAGGGTCTGTCTCGAACAAGATTGCTTAATTCCATTAACTAGGTTCGACCCATTGATTAGGATCGAGATGTCCAGACAAATGCTTGACGACATGGAGCAGCAGATGCAGGCAATTCATAAAGATATAAAAGCTGCTCAGGATCGACAGAAGCAGTATGCAGATAAGAAGAGGACAGTCAGAGAATTCAAAGAAGCAGATATGGTCTTCATTCGAGTACGACCCAAAAGAAGTTATATATCTCTTGGGAAGTATAAGAAGTTATCCCCCAGATATTGTGGACCATATCTGAATTATCGAGGAAAGTAAGTGACTTAGCCTACGAGCTTCTTTTACCTCCTCATCTCAAAGTTCATAATGTATCTCATGTAAGCCTTCTATAGAAATATGTGCCAAACCCAAATCATGGAAAGACGGTAAAACTTCAGTGGCAAGATACCCCGTTGGCTTCTAAGTTACGCTAGTTCCTTCTTTTATATAAGTCGTAACTCTTACTTGTCGCTCGCAGTAATCTTACTTCCATCGATCTCCTTTCTTTCTTAATCTCCTTTATGGCTTAGCAGCAGGAATTGGTTTTATCCATGATGATTTCTCACCTTCAAGACGCAAGCGAGTCTGTGAAGAAGGATTTTATAGAACTGTATGAGCGCTCACTTTTCCCTATTCTTTATAAAGAAATCCCACCAATACAGTGGTTGGGCGGTTGGCTAACACATGGGCCAGTTGAGGCTCGTCGATCGGGGGATTCCTGCGATACAATTAAGTTACGATTAGTTACGTTAGTTAGATTAAATCCTAGGAAGACCCTTGTTCTGTGGGAGGGAATCAACCGCTCTACCTTGTTAAAGGAGGAAAAAAGTGGTGATTCTATGGACCAAGTGCAAGTCTCTTCTTTGATCTGACCATGTGACTTCAGGTTTGGTCGAATCAATTTGAATAGTTAAGACTTTGACTCGTTAGATTAATTCTCCCGTTAGAAGATTTTCCTGGAGGAATCGCCTGTGCCTTCCGGGCGAGGGATGTTTTTTCGGGTTCGCGGTTTCGAAGGAACCGCCGAACTAGTCTCTTGTCCGGATGTCCGTGGGGCGAGGCCCCGAGTGTGGATCCCTGCCCCGTGCGAGAGGCTGACGCTGCTTCTGCAGCCTAACGCCCTCGAAGGAGGGGGCACCGCAGAGGGAGTGGGGGTCTCACAGCTGGTATCAGAGCTTTGTTGAAAGCTAATAAGGAGAAATGAATTCTTATTAGAAATTTGTAATAAAAACTCAGAAAGAGCATTTACATATTGTATTTTTATTCCTTAAGCTTCATTAATGAAGACTTTTAATCAAAGAATTTGGTTTTATAGATGGAAGTTCCACACTTATCTTGTGTTCTCGACCTCACTTAGTCACAAGACATGACTGCTTTCACCTTCGAGCATCTCATCTCTCACTTGGGAACTTCTGTAGCTCAGACCAAATGGCGGACCTATCAAGACATAACTAGGGTAACACCGTGGGGTCAGCAGCACTTTCGTAACAATGTCCGCTTGGCTATGGTTATTGAAGCTTTGGGTTTGGGTCCCCGATACTATTGCGTGATGAGATCAAGGCATGTTGGGTTTTCTGAGCGGGTCTTCTTACTAGCGTGTTTTCTTCCTCATCAGAAGATATGTCTTTATCCCGTTTTTGGCTTGCCTCTCAGAGATCCTTTTAATAGGTCACCTCATACCAATGAGATAGGTGCTGCAATAACCGGCCGAATTATTCCCATAGATGAGTTACCTTATACGTGTGCAGCTTGTGAGTGCTGCTTTTGTGACCATATGATGGACGGGCTTATGGAAGTGTAAAAAGTTCTTCTATCTTTACTGTATATGTTCCAAGAGTGAATAAAGTTGAAATCTTTGTTCTTGTCTTGAGTCTTGCTCTCTTTGAGACTTCTTAGTGGTTAATCTTAATTAAATTTTCTCTTAGTCTCATATTCGTGCATCTTGCGAAATTACCCCCAGTTTGCGAGATGAGGACATCTCGTATTTTTCAAGTGGGAGAGAATGTAAGATTCCTCCCCAGCCTCTCAAGATGACCAGCATCTTCCCGTGTAATTAAATTCCTCTTCAGAAATATAAAAGATCTTGTTTCTAATCGTTTTAACATAGAGAGAGAGAAAATATTCTAGAGAGAGAATATTTAGATTTTGAATATTTTTAGATAGAAAAATTTCTCATATTATTAAAATGAATTCCCCTGAAACAAAAATTCAAAAAGAACTTTCCAATGTGCAATTGGAATTAATTGGAAATGGGTATAAAGGACCTTAGCCTAAGAGTCTAGATTTTCAGAAATTTTTGGATTATGGTCCAATTAAGGTTCCTATGGGCCAATAGCATCAATCCATGTGTCGGGAGGAGATAAATCCAATTTGTAAAAGAAGATACCCAAAAATGAGTAAATGCTCACATAAGATGAAGAGTTGACTATGTACAAGGTTTATTAGTAAGAAACTATGAGTAATATCAAAAAAATGAGATATTTTGGGTATAATGATTCCATTTTGACACATATGTAAGGAAGGGGATTCCCTTAAAGGAGGTGCATACTTCACATGCTTGGATGAGTTTTAAACTCAAAAATAATGTGATATTTTTATCTCTCCTCTCTCTTGAACCAAACCAAATCAAAAGGGAACCAAACCGAATCAAAAAGGAACCAAACTAGGTCCAAATCTAGTCCAAATTCAACCAAACTAAATCTAAAAATTCTAGAAATCAGTTAGCCTTGGCTAGAGCCTCCCTCTCCTATAAATAGAACATGAGTCCTTTGAAAAAAATAGGAGAATTTTACTATATTAGAATTATGCTGAAATAATGCTAATTTTTAATATTCTATAAAATTCTCTCCAAATTGATGAAATTGGAGCTTCCCTCTTTCTTAAATCCCCATTGGTGACTCCATCAACATACTAAACCAATTTATTGGTTGGGGGCCTCTACCGTGAACAAAGAATCAAGCAATTTGTAAGGTAAATGGTGAATTTTGATCTTTTCTATAATTTCTCAATGTTTCTCTCTTCTCAACCCCTCTCAAGCTTGAGAAGCTTAATTGGAATGGTTTTTGAATGCTATTGAAGTTAATTGATGAATGGTAGTGAAGAGTTACATAATTTGATGAATGCTATTGAAGTTAATTGATTAAGATAGTTAAGAATTACATAAATTTCCATTTATGCTTAATTCAAATGGTTTTTATGTAATTTCTCTCTCTCACTCAAGAAATGGTCATACTCATGACCCATTCTGAATCCAAATGAAGCTTTTCATAAATCTTTTCCTTAATCCAAGATTAATCTATACTTGAGGCTAAATTAATAGCTTTTTTCTATGCTTTTAGTTTATGTATTTCATGAATATTGATGATTCAATCCATTATGGATTAATGATCCAATTAGGGATCATTCTAATTATTTCTTTACTGATAAGCTTTACTCCTTAGAAAAATTGAGATTTATCAGTCATAGCAGCGGAGCTATGGTAAAATTTTTATAAAAATTACGTATAAAATAATTTCATTCAAAGCATGAAAAGAGGACTTCCTACCATATTCTAGGAATTATCATCCTAGATTAATTGAAAGATATTCATTGTAATCATAGAGAAATTGATTTTTATATTATGCATAATTGATTTTCATGCATAGAGGTATGCATAAAAGATTATTATTTTAACATAAAAGTGTTACTTTTATCATATTTCATGCATAGAGGTATGCATAAAAGATTATTATTTTAATGTAAAAGTGTTACTTTTATCATAATTGGATTTCATGCATAGAGGTATGCATAAAATATTATTACTTTAATGTAAAAGTGTTACTTTTATCATAATTGGATTTCATGCATAGAGGTATGCATAAAAGATTATTACTTTAATGTAAAAGTGTTACTTTTATCATAATTGGATTTCATGCATAGAGGTATGCATAAAAGATTATTATTTTAATGTAAAAGTGTTACTTTTATCATATTTGGATTTCATGCATAGAGGTATGCATAAAAGATTATTATTTTAATGTAAAAGTGTTACTTTTATCATAATTGGATTTCATGCATAGAGGTATGCATAAAAGATTATTATTTTAATGTAAAAGTGTTACTTTTATCATAATTGGATTTCATGCATAGAGGTATGCATAAAAGATTATTATTTTATTATAAAAGTGTTACTTTTGTCACAATTGAATTTCATGCATAGAGGTATGCATAAAAGTTGATTATTTTATTATAAAAGTGTTACTTTTATCATAATTGGATTTCATGCATAGAGGTATGCATAAAAGATATTCTTTTTATACTAAAAGTGTGATTTTCATCATAAATAGATTTTATGCATAACTTAGATGCATAAGAGAAATTCTTTTATTCTAAAAGTGTAATTCCTACCAAATTGAATTTATGCATAAGAAGATGCATAAAAATTTAATTTTTAATTCAAAAGTGTCGTTCTCATCTAAATTGAATTTATGCATAGGAAGATGCATAAAAGATAGATTTTTAATTCAAAAGTATCATTCTCATCTAAATTGAATTTATGCATAGGAAGATGCATAAAAGATTGAATTTTAATTCAAAAGTGTCATTTTCATTTAAAATGAATTTATGCATAGGAAGATGCATAAAAGATTAATTTTACTTCGGAAGTATTAATCTCCTTAAATGAAATTTATGCATAAATAAATGTGTAAAGAAATCTTATATCAAATATAAGAATTCTCTTGTATTCTATAAATAGATATAATATGTGATAGGATGTGATAAGAGGTGTATAAGATGTGATAAGAGGTGATAAGATGCTTATGAAATAAGTTAGGAGGTGATAAGATGAATTAAGATGTGATAAGATGTGTATGGGATGAGGTAAGAAGTGTATGTGATAGGATAAGATGTATATGGGTTGTGATAGGGCGAGAGTGGATGTGATGTAAAAGATTAGATGTGAAGGCATATGGGGTTATATGAATGGGAATGTGGAAATGGATGTATGTATGTGGATGTGTGGATGTGGAGATGGGAGTGTGGATGTATGAATGTGAAAATGGATGTATACATGAAGATGTATATGCATAGATGTGAATGTGGATGTAGATGTGGATGTATGTATGTGTGTGGATGTATAGATGTGAATGGGAATGTGGATGTGGATGTATGTATGTATGTGGATGTAGATGTGGATGTATAGATGTGAATGGGAATGTGGATGTGGATGTATGTATGTATGTGGATGTGGATGTATGAATGAGGACGTGATAATGGATGTATACATGTAGATGTGGATATATGGATGTGAATGTGAATGGGAATGTGGATGTGGATGTATGTATGTATGTGGATGTAGATGTGGATGTATAGATGTGAATGGGAATGTGGATGTGGATGTGGATGTATGTATGTATGTGGATGTGGATGTATGAATGAGGACGTGATAATGGATGTATACATGTAGATGTGGATATATGGATGTGAATGTGAATGTGGATGTGGATGTGGATTTAGATGTATGGATGTAGATACGGATGTGGATGTATGAATGTGAATGTGGATGTGGATGTGGATGTGGATGTATGGATGTAGATACAGATGTGGATGTATGTATGTGAATGTGGATGTATGAACCAGGATGTGAAAATGGATATATGCATGTAGATGTGAATGTGGAGATGGATGTGGATGTATGGATGTGGATATGGATGTGTATGTATGAATGCGGATATGGGATTGGATGTATGATGTGGATGTACGAACACGGATATGTATGTAGAATAATGAATGTGAATGTGTATGTGAAATAATGTGTCGTCGCGATATGGGTAAATGGATGAGAATGAGTACACATTGAATGGAATGTGGAATAAGTAATGTGGACTGAGGAGGGATAATGTGGTAAGATGAGAGTTCGATATAGAAACTGTATTTTGTAACTGTTTTTAAATGACTGTTTTATGTCAAGAATGCTGGGGAAGCATTTTGACCGTCTTGTGGATTAAGGTCATGAAGACCTAACTGATAAAGTTGCAACTACTGACGGAGAGTCAATGGAGGACGTCTCGCGTAGCAAGGTCGACCGAGGTCTTGACCAGCCTCAGTTCGATTTAAATGGTGAGCTTCCGGTACGGTGGATGAGGGACCAAGGAAGCGGCCTATGAGTGAAGCGCTAGGTCACCTACAAAGGATCCTAGAGGGTAATGACCATACGGTGCTCGGGCTCTGGGTCGTCGAAGATACCCACATGTGCGTCATGGAAGATATTGGAACAAGGAGTAAGAGTTGTGTTTCTGAAACCGGGCATGGATCTGGTTTATTGACCTTGCTGGTCCTCAACGGATGAGTCCATGGCTCTCTTATATGGATCTGTTGAGATTGATCTTGCTGATCTTCAACGAGGATTCCATCTTGATTTTTATATGAGAAAATATTGCCGGGTACTATGAGCTAGGAACTATTGAAAAGGCCCTGAGTGAACAGGTGGTGAGCGTTCTGGTTGCCAAAAATGCCATAAATACACCGATGAATGAATGATTGGAAATATGGATTCAACTAGAGATTTTGAGGATTGTCATCAATGACATAATGGTTTCGTTAAAGGATTATTTTAAAGTTAGCTGATCGTGAGAAAAAGGCAATTTCATATTGGGTGTGTAAGTGGTGTGACTAATTTTATGTTTGCATGAACTTCCGGCTAGGGGGCCTGGGAACTCTTTTCCCTGGTACCCGGGACAAAACCTAACCAAATTCCTAATTGGATCCCATCACTACAGTGGTTGGGAGGTTAGCTAACCCATGGGACTGGATGGGGTTAGGCTGGACTGATGGATCCGTAAACCGAGACTCAAATTCTGTTATTACAATAGATAAAGTAAATCCCGAATAGTAATTGTTCTATGGATAGGAATCAACGGCTGTGCCTCTTGATGGGGAAAAAAGCGTTGATCCCAATGATCCAAGTGCAAGTTTCTTCCTTGATCTGACCGAGTATCTTTATAGGTGCAGTCAGATCAGCTTGATTAGTAATGGTCTTGACTACGTTAGAGTAAAGAGTTATCCTCGTGGAATTGCCCGTGCTTTCCGGGTGTAGGAAGTTTTTTCGGGTTCGGTTTTGGAAAAACTGACGGATTAGTCTCTTGTCCGAATATCCGTGGGCAAGGCCCCGAGTGTGGGACCCTGGCCCGCGCAAGATGTGCTACTTCCGCTGCTAGCATCCGAACCTGTTGCGTGGTGGGGACAGGGATCTCACAACTACACCCTTGTCGGGAGCTCTACGGGAGGCACCGGCAAACGATCTCTGATTGAGGAGCTTTCTTCGCGGGAGTAAAGCTATAGGGCAACTATATTGTCCTATTGGACCACGTTTTCTGGGCCAAAAACGCGTTTTAGGCACGTCTGGACCTTCGTTTTTTAGAAAGCAGGCGATTTCGAGCACTGCGGGTAAGTCATCGATTCTCTGCAGAACTCTGTTTTAAGAACTGCAAGAAGACAGATTGGCTGTGCAGACACTATGGGTGCTGCAAAGGGGTCAACAATTGCCATTGGGTGTATGTATGCACATTGAAGTCACTGGTTGTGACATTTGAGAGTACTACAGTACCGCTGCAGAAAATACAACAGTTTGTGCAGGACAAACCAGAGTGCTATTTTTGGTAAAATTGTGTGTCTGGCAAGATGTCAAATGATGGCATAACCCAGATTGTGGCTGAGAAGCTTGATAAGAATAACTTCCATGCTTGGAGGTTCAGGTTGACGAATTTCCTGATAGGAAAGGGCTATTGGGACTACATAGAAGGTGAGCATAAAGAGGCACCGGAGATACCGGACATAAATCCGACTGCTGCAGATGTGAAAGAGTTTAAAGATTGGAACCAAGGAGCTAGGAAAGTTATGTATTGGCTCTCCATTAGTATACAGGACACCATGGGCTTCTGAGAAATGGATACTTCGTGCAATGTTGATGACCAGGGTGTCTGCCAAACACCGCCTAAAGCATGGCTCATTTTTCGCAGAAGAATGAGGGAAAGTACGCCTTCCCCGGGCTCATCTAGGGTGGGGAAAATGTCTAGAACCAAAGACGATTCTATGTATGAAAAAGTGCAGATTTTATCAAGGCTGAATTGAACAACATGCGACTAGATTTGGAAAAGGAAATGTATGAGGCTATGGAAGCCCGGAAGAATGACATGTATGCATGCATGAGGAAGGAGTTGCATAAGGAAATACTAACGGAATTGCGGGCTGAGATGTATACGGCACTGAAAGGTACATGGTCTCGGGCCACAATACAAGGCGTTCAAGACGTCTATTCAGACTCGGGAAAACATTCCCAACTTTACAGATTTGGTGTCTATGCTGATTATAGAAGAGAAGAGCTTGGGTGAAGACCAACAGTCTTCACAAAACAAAAACAGTTCAGAGCAACAGGCCTTCTACACAAGTTCAGGAAGAGGACGAGGTAGAGGAGGTCGTGGACGCGGTCAAGGAGGTAGCCGAACAGGTAATCAGAATTATGGCCAGCAGTAGCAACAACAACAGTCCCAGAATACACAACAACAACAACAACAACACGCAAGTGGAAGAGGCAAATTTAGAGGCAGGGGAAGTCAAAGAGGCCGTGGAAATTGGCAAAGGCAGTATAATGATGCACGTAAATGCTATTATTATGGTAAGCCTGGACATGTGCAGGCAGAATGTTATAAGAAGCAGGCTGACATGCAAAATGGAAAAGTGCAGCAAAACAACTATGCATCCTCAAACAGAAATAATGAGGATAATGAAAGGTTGTTTGTTATGCAGCATGTCGTGAATACCATGTCTGAAAATGTTGAAGCAGCACAAAAAGATGATGTGTGGTATGTGGATTCAGGTGCTTTGAACCACCACATGACAAGTCATGGGGAGTGGTTCAAGGAGATGAAAAACCTTGAAAGACCAGGTTTTGTGGAAATAGGGGATGCCATTGCTCATCCAATTGCCCATGTTGGAGATGTGCCATTGTCTATGCAGGATGGCAAAGTGAAGTACCTTGTAGATGTACTTCACATTCCGAACATAACAAAGAATCTGGTTTCACTTGGCCAAATGATTGAGCAGGGTTTGCAGGTTCGGTTTAACCCTGATGGTTGTTATGTTGCAGGTTCGGTTTAACCCTGATGGTTGTTATGTTGAAGACTTTAAAGAATTGGACATGTGAATGTGCAAAGAATGAAGTCTATGCAGACTAAAGGAATTGTGATAGGACTGCCAAAATTTAAAGTGGAAGGTATGCAGAGAATATGTGAAGCATGCCAATTTGGGAAGCAAACAAAGCATGTGTTTTCACGTAATAGATATGTGAGCAGAAATGCACTAGATGTTGTGCATTCAGATGTATGGGGTCCTACGAAGACCATGTCTATGGGAGGCTGCAGGTATTATGTGACTTTCATTGATGACCACACAAGGAAAGTGTGGGTATATTTCATGAAGGAGAAGAGTGAGGTGTTCACTCACTTTCAGAATTTCAGAGTTTTGGTTGAAAAGCAAACAGGGAAATATGTAAAGTGCCTAAGGTCAGATGGAGGGGGAGAGTACTTCTCCAATGAGTTCTCTGAATTTTTGAAGAAGAATGGTATTCGGAGACAGTTTACATGCAGATACACTCCGCAGCAAAATGGAGTTGCTGAGCGAAAAAACAGGCACATTGCTGAGATTGCGTGAGCATTGATGGAAGAGAAGAATATGCCGCATAGCTATTCGGCGCTAAGGCTGTTTCTACAGCACTATACATCATGAATAGGACTCCAACTGCAGCCATACATGATGTAACTCCAGAGGAGAGGTTTACTGGCAGGAAACCTTTGTCTCATCTGAAAGTTTTTGGATGCATTGCATATGTGCATGTGCCAGATGAGCTGAGAACTAATCTGGATCCAAAAGCTAAAAAATGTGCGTTTATTGGATATTCCCTTGAGAGTAAAAGGGATACAGGTGTTATAACCCTGCTACACGTGAGTTGAGGGTAAGCAGGGATGTTATCTTTGATGAGATGAGTAGCTGGTATGCTGCTAAAAAAGAAGCTGTTGGGGCTGATGTGAGTGTAAGTGTGGTTGCACAGAACGCAGGTCAGCAATCACAGTATTTGAGTGGACCAGGAGAGTCCTCATCTAGTGGGTCTGTTGATAGACCATGGAGTGGCAAGCTACGTCATAATACCAGTCCTGCAAATGTGATTAGTACATCACGTAAAGGAAAAGAAAAAGTGGTTGAGCCCCTTGGTATGCCTGACATTTCTGCAGGGCATTCTCATGTTGATGGAGAGTCTAGTGGCTCAGATATGAGCCTTGATGAGGAGCTTGGGATCCCAGCTATGAGAACACCTGGTGTAAAGAAGGCTATGGAAGCCATGAATGAAAAGCTGCGAAGATCTAGGAGAGTGAAAAACCCTGTGCAGAGGTTTGTCGCACACACTATGCATATATGGCAAAGGTTGTGCAGGTTGTTGAGCCCACATGCATTGATGAGGCTATTGGAAATGTGTGTTGGGAGAAAGCTATGGATGAGGAGATGAATGCACTATATGGAAATGAAACTTGGGACTTAGTGCAATTGCCTGAAGGCAAGAAAGCCATTGGATGCAAGTGGGTGTACAAAGTAAAACATAACAGTGATGGGAGCATAAACACATATAAGGCTAGATTGGTAGCCAAAGGATATGCGCAGACATATGGCACTGATTATGAGGAAACTTTCAGCCCAGTTGCCAAGATGGCAACAGTGAGAGTTGTGATAGCAGTGGCTGCATCAAAGCAATGGTCTTTACATCAGATGGATGTAAAGAATGCATTCTTGCATGGGGATTTGCAAGAAGAGGTGTATATGTTGCAGCCACCTAGTTATGAGGATGTGAGTCACCCCGAGCATGTTTGCAGGTTGAAGAAAGCCTTGTATGGCTTTAAGCAAGCACCAAGAGCATGGTCTGACAAGATTTTTGAATATCTTGTCACTATTGGCTTTCATGTAGCCAATGCAGATTTCTCGTTGTATGTGAGACATGGTGATAGAGAGGGGTTGTGCTTGTCATCATCTATGTAGATGACTTGATCATTACGGGGGACCATGATGCAGAGATCTTTGATGTAAAGATCTTGCTTAGATAGAAGTTTGAGATGAAGGATCTAGGGGAGCTCAGATATTTCTTGGGCATTGAGGTGATTAGGTCACCACATGGTATTGGATTACTGCAGAGACAGTATGGCTTGGACATGTTGTCCAAGTATGGTATGACAGGCTGTAAGCCTATCAGATAGAAGATCTACCAGTGGATTCATGTTTTCTTTGGGGAGTGCTGCTGTGACTTGGAGCAGCAAGAAGCAGCCTACGGTTGCTCTATCCAGTACAAAGGTCAAGTATAGAGGAGCTGCTATGGCAGCCTGTGAGGTAGCTTGGTTGAGAAAGCTACTTGCTGATTTGGGTCTATCAGTGGATAGACAAGTTGTCATTTTTTGTGACAACATTAGCAGTATATAGTTGGCCAGGAACCCAGTTTTTCATGCTCGTATGAAGCATATAGAGGTCCACTACCACTTCATCAGAGAGAGAGAGAAGGTCTTGGCAGGAGACCTTGACCTTGTTTATGTCAGCACAGAGGATCAGGTAGCTGACATCTTCACCAAAGCATTGGGTACAGAGAAGCTCCGCAGATTCAGGGCTTCGCTTGGTGTACATGAGATGGAGTTGAGCTCGAGGGGGAGTGTTGAGATATCGAGCTCGTCTAGTAAGGCAGTGGACACTGGAGGGGGATAGGCCCCACACTTACACCACTGGCATGGTTGGTGAGATCATGGGTGATATGCGGCCAGTGGGATGACAGGCTCTGTGATAGCCATTCTAGAGACTGGCATAGTTATAGCGCGAGCTCATTTAGCTGGGTTCACACTATAGAGAACCCGTGTATGTATTGGTTGAGTACCGTTCATATTATGTGTACTCTCATCTTTGTATATGGTGTGTTGAGTGTTGAGTGAAGAAGAAGAAGAAGAAGATTTCCAACCTCTCACCTTGTGTGTTCTCTATTAGGGTTTTGTGAGTGTGTGTGTGTGCTTGCAAGAGCTCAAGCTCTCTTCCCCCCTGCATCTTTTCACAAATCTCGCGCGTGATAGGGTTATAATATCTATAGCCTTTGTGGTCTAAATCATAACGAATGAAGATGCATTTCTTAGTCGCATGTCGGATCCAACTTTGTTCTCACTTCATCGGGATTATGTATATATACAATACATCCAAACACTTTCAAGTGATACATATTTGGTTTTATGCTTGTAAACTTATGTTTAGGCATCATGCCATGAATAGCTTTAGTGGGGGTCATGTTCATTATGAAAATAGCAATTGTTATTTCTTTAGCCCAAAAATAATATAGCATATTCGTTTTAGACATCAAGGCATGTGCCATTTCTACAATGTGCCTTTTTTGCTATTTATAACACCATTTTGTCGGAGTGTGCCTACATGTAAATTGTTTCTTGATCCCTTGCTTTCTCAAGAAATCTGTGAACTCATTAAAAATATTCTCCCCTACCATTTGATCTTAGGCATTTTATTTACATACCTTTTTCCTTCTCAACCAAGGCTTTAAATCTTCAAAAGTAAGCCATCACAATAAATGTAATATACTACCTATAACCTGAAATTGTTGCAATTTTAGTCGATCCCCATCCAAATGTATAACATCCAATGACCTTATATTAACATGATTTTCATGCAGGAAAGCATGTTTGGCCTACTTACCAAGCTGGCTTGATTCACATACTTTATGCATACCATCAACCTTAAACTTCACCAAACCTACAACGATATTTTGGGCCTATATGACTTTAGCCTACTGTATATTCACAAAACCACTACACTTGTGCCATATATCAATATCTATAAATGCACACACATGTAGTAGAGCAAAGAGGTGGAGGTGTGTAGAATGGCTAGCAATAGGATAGAGAGATATGAAGCTCTCAACTAGTATAAATGAGAAAGTACAAATGAGTAGCAACCTTGAATAAGGTGAGAGGTTGTTTATACTAACTGACCCTAAGGTGTCTGTTCACACCTAGATATCCGGGGTGAACCTAGCAAGAAAAAGTTCCCCTGATGAAAGACACAGGCGGCCTCACATGTAGTGCTATTGTAAATAGTTGACAAACCCCCCTATCGTATAAATGTAAGGCTTACCGAGATTATAGATCAATCTTTGAAGGAGGCCTAAAGCTTTGTGGAAGGCCTCAAGATCATATTGATCTCACCTACATGGAGTCTCGGTCTATGACATAGTGGTAGTGCATTTCAATGTGCTTGGTCTTGGTATGAAAGATAGTATTTTTTGCACCTCAAGATCAGATTGATCTCACCTACATGGAGTCTCTATCTGACATAGTGGTAGTGCATTTCAATGTGCTTGGTCCTGATATGAAAGATAGGATTCTTTGTAGCCTACCATTGCACTTTACCTATCAGTGAGAATAGAAGCAAGAGTGTCTAAAGAGACACAAAGATTCTACATCAATCTTCTCAACCATACACATTCAACTATCACTGTGAATACTTCTCTATATCTAGCTTCACAAGATGATGTTGTCATAGTTGGTTTCTTCTTGTTTGGCCAAGATATGCATGAGTTGCTAAGAAAGTATTAGTTTTCAGGTATGGACGACAGTTGTGTATCATAATCACTTGCCAAGTCTGAATTACTGAGGCGTGCATTTGTAAATCGCCCCCCTTAGGAGTAATCCAAGGACTTGAGTGCCTTGTAAATATCGAAAGATATGTTTAACTACCTACTAGCAATATTTGATGCCTGGGCAATGCATGAACTTTGAAAGTTCATACTGATTGTCTGGCCATGAGTTGTACAAATAGATTAGGCATCTAATAGCTTGAGCATAAGTGGTAATGTCAAATGATTTTTTGGGATCTTACAAACTGAGCTTTACACTAGGTTCCATTAGTATAGAGATTAGTTTGTAACTTTCCATATTGAACCTTTGAGCATTGCATTGATGTACTTTGATTGTTTAATGACTACACCATCATCTTACTATATATAAACTACATACCCAAAAGACTAAGATTTGACATCTCAAAATTTGAGGCAAGGTTAGCCTTAAAGGCTAGATCAAATCCTTATTGGTGCTAGTCTCAATAGTATGTCAATAATGACCAAATTTTGCGGTTATTTTTTACATATAAAGTGCTTTTTGTAGGACTATTCTGATAACCTTTCTAGTCAAATAGGTACCAAGCTCTCGAAGCTTGTTTTAAATCATAAAGAGCTTTCTTAAGCTCGCATACCTTTTGTTCTTGGCTAGGATGGGCAAATCAAGCAGGTTGACTCACATAAACTTCTTCCATAAGTCACCATTCAAGAATGTTGTTTTGATGTCCAATTGGTGCACTTTCCATCCATAGTGGGCTGCTAAAGCAGTAACAAATATGGTAGTGGTCATGTGGAAGTGATGGTTTTGTACACAAAGTAATAAATATGGTAGTGGTCATGTGGAAGTGATGGTTTTGTACACAAAGTAATAAATATGATAGTGGTCATACGGGAAGAGGAGACAAAGGTTTTATCATAGTCAATGCCTTTTTGCTAGGAATAACCTTTTGCAACACGTCTCGCCTTGAACCTGTCTCTATAGATCCATCAGCCTTTCTCTTGACTTTGTAAACCCATTTAGTACCAACAATTACTTTCTTACTAAGAGGTAGATCCACTAAACCCCAAGTACCATTTTTCTTAATAGCAGCAGGCATGGCTTTAACTCAATTTGGATCTTCTTGAGCCTCTTCAAAAAGACTCAATTTCCTTCATCATGTAAAGAACTAAGAAATAAAAAATCTACTAAGGAGATGGTTTTAGCACTAGATATGGCTCTACTCTAATAAAGAAGTAGACAATTTGCTATCCTACAAGGTGCTTCTAACCCATTTAAGCATAATCCTAGACTCATTGATGATCTTTCATCTCAAATTCAAGAATTATCACCATGATCCCTTGTTATGCTCAGCTTAAGGAATTCATTGGCTCATTACCTAACACATAGTCGCATCCTCTACAAAAAACCATAGCTTTATGTTGAAAGGTGAACCGCCCTTTGAGCTCAAAATTAAGTTCACATTCTCTATGCCAAAGATAGCTCACCCTTTAACTTTTGATGCTTTCAATTGAAGATAGAAGTCAACCAAACAAGGGAGGAGGCAAAGGTCTCATCATAGTTAATGCTTTTTTGTGCTAAGAATAACCATGCGCAACAAGTCTAGCCTTAAACCTGTCTCTACAACAAGTCTAGCCTTGAACCTATCTCTCTACACATCCATTAGCCTTTCTCTTGACTTTGTAAACCTATTTAGTACCAAACTGCTAGATTACAGCCCAAATTAAAGTGCAAAAGACATCCAATGCCTTATTTTTCACCACCTATGGCATATCCCACATTTGATAGCATAGAAGCCCTGGACTTCATTGATGATTTAGACAAGAAAGAATACTTTGACAAGTTCCACAAGTCTGCAAACCCCAAGGTCCTGGGTAAGGACGTAGAAGATGCATAGAAAGACACAGAAGAAGGGGACATGAAGCCACCCTCTCGCATAAAGAGAACCACTAAAGGATGCAACCAAAGATGTTGGGTCATCTCAAAGGGTTGATAAGGAACAAGGAGTGGGGCTCTAGGATGTTGTTTTTTTTACCTCAACATTGATCCATTTGGCATGCCATCGAAGCTCCAAGAAACCTAGAATCCCTTGGACCTAGAAGGGGGTGAAGTCCCGCAAATGCTAGATAAGAGAATGGGTACGAGACCCCTCCTAGGCACACAACCCACCTAACCTCCTTCTTTGAAGCAAAGAAATCCCATCCTTATAATTCACAGGGTGGAGAGGTCTCGCTTGATGATGTTGTTAGTATATGTTCAATGCCCGCCTCTCAGCATGTATCTCACATTGATGTAAGGTGCACATTTGTACAGCCCCCATTATGGGGAGAAGCCATTGGTGCACATATCTTTAGTGGGAACCCCAGCTTAGATCCTTGAAGGGGTCATAGTTGTGACTGTTTGATGGTTAGGAGATGATGAGGGGTACAAGCATTATTGGAAATATTCCTTGGAATATTCTCTCAAATACTAATTTCATCATTAGTGGGTGGTGGTCGGTTGGGATGCGTTATGAATACGCAAGCAGTGACCCGCATCAATGCAAAGTAGCTGCCCACATCTTGGACACGTCCACTCTACTACCTACAACACTATAAATGGACATAGTTGGCACAAGCTAAGGCATCCAATGCTTGTGAGCATATATTCCCTATACTCTCAGTATGCCCTCCATTGAGAGTCTATCTAGATTTCCATCTAAGCTCTATAACAGAGCACACAAGTGGACAGCACCATCATATTGTACCTATCTCTTGTTTGGTATAATGTTATATGCACATTATGTGTGCATATACTAGGCTTGTGAGCATGGGAGCATGGGAACAAGCTCTAGTGGAGCATGGGTTAGGTCTAACCTTAAGGATTAAGGTTAGGGTAAGGCATCCAAGGGTCACACATAGGAAATGGAGAGTCAAGAGTCACTTGAGGGCCCTCCTACATAATAGGGGCATGGGGCACACTCAAGGGGGGCTTAGGCTATGGTCTCTTTATGTTATCTTGAGGCTAGGTTATGTTATGTTCTCTTGTGTAGAGGATCATAACTACTCACCTACTATTTCACACTATAGCTACATGCTCCTGGATTGGAGTTATACCTCTTGATGGTATGGGACATCAAGGTAAAGGTATAAGGTACTTCATTATAATTCATGTGTGCATCCCTTGGGCTCGGGGGTAATAAACAAGAGAGCTTGAAAATAAGAGAGATCACTGTCGACACAAGATTGGGTTCAATCTCCCCTGGATAAGTGTGGCCCGTCATACCACTCATCTATATTTATATGTATTAAAAGCTTACTTTTCAAAAAGACAACTCCAAAAATGAAGCTGAAGAGCTTTATTTTTCTAAAAGACAACTTCAAAATACATCTAAAGAGCTTTTGAGTTTCTTAGTGTAAAAGCTCTTCCAAAAAATATAACAAGCTATAATTATCAAGTCTTGGCCTACCAAAAGTATAAATACTAATTGGTAGGTACAAAGGTTTAAGGCCTTAACCTTTCAAAAATATTAATATCAAAATATGTAACCATAATAAGCATTCAAAATATCTCATTATGGTCCAACAAATGATCCACCCATAACTAACAAAATAGTATGCCACGGGCCATCATTGCTTACATCTAAAATAATATTAGTCAACATACAAAGCCGATTAAATACATTAATCCTAACTATATCTTACCAGCGCACATAGCTGATTAAACATATTTATCTTGGAAACTGATATAAGTATAAGGCGCATCCTAAAATAAAATATCCTCGTAAATAATGGGCATCCCCATAGAGGTTATGACTAAAATTCCCTCTTACTCAGGTTGCAATTAACCTCAATTGTGTGGATAGTATGGGTGGATGAGATTTTGGTAAGAACGAACAAACTTTTTTGGCATCTACTTGTTAATTAGTTTTAATAATAAACTTAGGACCCATAAGATAATGTTTATAAATTTTCAATGCATGAATAACTACAATAAATTCTTTATCATGAGTACTATACTTCAGCTCAAATGGTTTCAATTTTCTACTTTCAAATGTAATTGAATGATTATGTTGCATAACCACAGCACCAATACCATCATGTCCACTAGCATCAGTCTCACTACCGCAAAGAATGGTCTAAGGAAATCACGTAATGTCAAAATAAGTGCATAGGTTAGTGCATACTTAAATGCATTGAAAAACTTTTCTTACATGTTAGTCTAATGAAAAACTTTATCCTTTTTCAACAATTCAGTCAAGTAATGTGCTTTGTAAGAAAAGTTTTTGACAAATCTTCTATATTAACAATATAAACCAAGAAAATATCTCAAGTCATGAATGTCATTTGGTCTAGGCCAAGATCTAATGGTCTCTATCTTTTTAGGATCGACACAAATTCCATTGGCAAAAACAATATGCCCAAGGTATTCAATTTCTTTTTCACTCTTGTCCGAATTGGCATAGAGTTAATTTTCCTTCAAAAAAGAGTGAATACTAACTCTAGGTGTTTTTCATACTCATCTTCGTCTTTGCTAAAAACCAATACGTCATCTAAGAAAACAACCACGAAATTCTTGTGCTTCAAGAATATACCATTCATTATGTGACTAAATGTAGTCGGAGTGTTAGTAAGTCCGAAAGGCATTACTAAAAACTCATTAATGACATGTTTGCATGCGAAAGGCAGTCCTATAAACATCTTCTTTGGACATTCTTGATGATAACCTGATTTAAGGTCAATTTTGGAAAACGTTTTGGCTCCTCTTAACTTATCTAAAAGATCATCCACACGTGGAATAGGGTATCTATTCTTGACATTATTCTTATTTAAAGATCATTAGTTAATGCACATGTGAAACGTTCCATTCTTCTTTTTGACAAGAATAACAGGTGCTCCATATGGTGAACTACTAGGCGTAATAAGCTTCCTATCAACAAGTAGGTCCTCAATTTGATTCTAGATCTCTTTTTTCTCTATAAAATTTACTCTATAAGGAGCTCTATAAGGTGGAATACTACTAGGGATAATGTCTATCCTATAGTCTTCTGATCTAGAATTAGGCAATCCATGAGGTAACTCATTCATAAAATATTTCAAAAATTATGAAATGAAAGGCTCATGCAAGGTGTCCTTGAAAAGTGGTTTAGAAGCAATAAACTCATTAACAATGGCTAGATAATTCTTTTCCTTTTTTGCATAATCTTATACTTTGAAAGAATAGCATTCAACTTAAGATCATGCACAAGCTTTTCTAAAATAAAATCATGCGTGCTTTCATCATCATGCAATATGTTTACTTCCTTATGCTTAATTTTTCCTTTTATTTTTAGAAGCAAATGAGGTGAAACTTTCTTTTTAATAGGTATAGGCTTACCTAGATCATCAGAAATATCTTCACGTTCGGAATTTCCCTCTTGCTCTCGAGAGAGAAATCCTCATCCTCCACATCTTCCTCGTCGCCGCCATCAATCATGTTGACTCATGTAGTTGGTTACTTCTTCTTCTCCAAGCAATTGGTTGTAATATGACCTTTTTGTCAACAGTTATAGCATGTCACATTTCTAGGTACAGAATCTTATTTCTTCTTCACATCATCACCCTTTTTGTTATTGTTATTGTTATTTTTAGCACCACAATTATTGTCGTTATTAGAAACAAAACCTTTAGTATCATTGGTGTGCTTGTTAAACTTACGAAAAGGAATAAACTTTTTAAATTTGTTAGCATGAGAATCTTAAGGTGGTTTGTTATCCTTTGGAACTCCATTCTTTCGCTCACGATTGTAAGCCAAAGAGATTGTCGTGGATAGAGAATAAGGTTGAAACATATTAATTTTTTCTCTAAGAGTAGGCTTCATTCCAGCAATAAATTATTGCTTTTGGTTCTTTGATCTCACTCTTTCAATGGCTTATAGTTGAATGAGAATTTGCCAAACTTGTCCATGTATACCTACATAGTCTCTTTGTCAAGTTGGCAAAGTATCCCATTGTTGATGTGCTCTAGCTTTGGTGGCAAGAAATTTCTCTTGATAAGTTTTTTTAACTCCTTTCAAGTTTTTGGCGTTTCTCGACCTTGCTTGATTGCATTCCACCATAATGATGCACTTTCAACCAAATGATTTGCAGCACACTTAACTTTATCTTTCTTTGAAAAATCTTCCCCCGAAAAATAATCATCAAGCTGGCTAATCCATGACAACACCATCTTTGCATCCTTCTTACCATCAAAATTATGGAATGTGACAGCTTTACGAGTGATTTTCTTTCCTTTTTGTTGCTTTTGCTCTTAGAAAGTCTCCTCGATGCGGTACGTCTAATGTTAAGTTTAGGTTCAGCACTCTGAGCTTGTTTCCTGCTAGAGATTAGTTCTCTCTCGACTCTACTCTCCTATCTCATTCCTCATTTAATTGAGCTTGAATAAATAGGAGTTGCTCTGAAATAGAAGGTGGTTGTGGGTTTATCAGGCTGAGGAGTTGCTCTGAAATCAAAGCTACTTGGAGAAGAATTCTATTTCTCAAACACAAAAAATAAAGCAAACCATAGACTTGGAAAAAATTAAAAGCATAAACCTTACATAAACAAAATAAAATAAACAAGAGAGCTTGAAAATAAGAGAGAGATCACCATTGATACAAGATTGGGTACAATCTCCCCTGGATGAGTGTGGCTCATCATACCACTCAACCATATTTATATGTATTAAAAGCTTGCTTTTCAAAAAGACAACTCAAAAAATATAGGTAAATAACTCAAGAAGATTAACCACCTGCTCCACTTTTTGGAGTTTGAATCACCATCATTCGGAATGATCCCAATTAAAGACTAGATGTGCAGGCATATTACCCAATTTATCAACTCTTATCAAGAGGTCCTTACTAGTGACTCGCCATCCAAGCATCCGTCAAGTTCTTAGATACCATTTAAATACACCTCCAAGATTTCAAATAGGAGAAGGCCTGCATGCAATGCCACAAATACGATGAATCCCATGTGTAAGGCCTTGCCTTTGACCTTAATATTGGGCCCACTCTCTAATGGATCTATGGGATGTTTGCCACGCGTCCAATTCCTAGAAGCCTACAAGATGTGAGCCTTCAAAGAGATGTTCTACTTCAAGTTCATCCTCTCTAGCTACAACTTTGTGTTCACTACAACAATAGCAAGCCACTTCAATGTTTCAAGGTGGTGAAATACTTTCTCATGCAAAGGTCATTGTCGTGCAAAGATGAAATATGAAGATACTACCAAACCACGCTAAAGACCATTTCTCATAGCTTCCAAGAATGAAAGCATGACTAGGTAAGGGAGTTGTTCACACTTTTTGCACATTGGAAATATGAAGATACTACCAAACCACGCTAAAGACCATTTCTCATAGCTTCCAAGAATGAAAGCATGACTAGGTAAGCATGACTAGGTAAGGGAGTTGTTCACACTTTTTGCACATTGGAAATCCCCACCTCTAGCTTAATATAACAAATTCCTAGCCAAAGGCTTATATGTACTAGTAGAGATAGGCTATGGGCACCCACTTAACTTGGGCAGTCAAGCAAAGCCCAACTTAAGTGGGTGCCCATAGCCTATCTCTATTAGTACAACCATTTCTCTTGTGCAAAGATTTCTTCTTCTCTCTTGAGATCTTATCCTCTTGCTTGCTTGTGGTATGGATGCTTGTGTGAGTGCTTGTAGTGTGTGCATGCATATATATCTTGAGTAGTAAGAGTGATTAAGCTAGAGTGGAGTGGAGAGTGGTTCAAGATTTCAAGATTAACCATTACCATTGGAAGGGTTGCCATAGAGGATTGAGAGTAGAGTAAGAGTCCAAAATAAGAGGGATTACCATAGAGGATTGAGAGTGGAGTAAGGGTCCAAACAAGAGGGATTGACGCTACTCTTGGTCACTTCTTTTACCTCTCCTATTGGGGCTTCCATGATCCAAGATAAGTGTCAAGGAACATTCTTGCCCTCTTGCAAGGAATCATAGGATACTGGTAAACCATGAACACAAATAGTCCAAATTACACCCCCTTTCACCCAGACACTCCTAAATCCTTTTTGATCATGAATAACTCACCATGCCACTTCATCAAGCTTGTAACTAGCCCGACATTGTTCACATAATGACCGTGCACTTACTGAAAACTAAGAGTTTAATCCATTGCACAAGGAACCTTCACACACACTCCATGGCCGATGACACGACATCCACATCATCACCCCTGCATAGGGAGCCTAGAAAGTGGCCTCTTGATTTTTCAGATCCATTCGCCAAAATGTTCCTCACCGTTTGGGATGATTCCTGCTCCCTCGACCCCAAAATGCTCCGTACCATCTGAGGATGCCTACTTCATGCCCAAGTCAAAACCCACTCAAAAATATCTTTAGGGTTACCTACCTATCGGCGGCGGCGGGCGGCAGAATGGCATGTCATATTCCATTTAAATGAAGTAGCCCCTTTTACCTCAACAAGGTCGGCCTCACGGCCTTCCACAACCAATCTCCATGGGGCCCAATCTCCCTCTTACCAAGATTACATTGAGTCCTACCATAATACAAATAATCCAAGGGAGGTTGATGCCACTTCTCCCTCACCGAGGATCTTGTACAAAGGACCCTATATCTCCTGGCCCATGCATCTAAATTCTAAAGTGGGAAGTGATGGCTGTTGCCACCTAATCATAGAACCTAATCACTGATGACCATTAAATTTAACGATATAGTAGTCCTGGAATGGGTGCCACCCACCCTTGTGCTCATCTTCCTTACTCATCAAAGGCCCATGATTGCCACAACAAGGTGTCCCTCACTATCCTATCCAAGATGCTTTCTGATTAACCAACAAAAGAGAGAGAGAGAGAGAGAGAGAGAGAGAGAGAGAGAGAGAGAGAGGGATACAAGAGAGAGGGGGAGGGATAAAAGAGAGAGAGGGGGGGAAGCAAGGAGAAGGAAAAGGAGATCGTGATGATGATGTATTATTGTCCACAATAGGAGGACAAAATATGGCCTATGGGACTAGTGGTAGGGCTGACAAAAATAAACACTAAGTTGTTTGGAAGTCTCCTTCGAAAAAGGATCATGTTTACAAACGAGGAAACCTTCTACAACAAGGGATATGGCTATGTCAACCAAGCTATAATGTATGTACCAAGGGCACTCGGGTGTAGTTGAAGGAGTTTATATAATATCTATTTTTATCTCTCTCCGTGTCTCAAAATTAAAAAGTAATTTTATCTCATTATAATGGGCAATTGAAGAATTTTTCTAGCGAGCTTCTGAGATAAAATTTACAACTTCAATTTTTACAACATAGGAGCATAGCTAAAGAGAAAATAAGTGAGGTCATAAGATATGGTGGAGAGGGAAGTACCTTAGATCCTTCCCTCCTAAAAAGAAAAAACTATCCTCAGTTTGAGAAATGAGGATATGCATGACGACTATCATCAACATTCTCCCAAGTAGCATCCTCTAGTGCCAAGTACTTCCACTTCACCAAAAACTCTCAGAGAAGTCTATTCCAAAGAGGCTTCTCTCAGAAGTCTAATATCTATAAAAGATGA
>NC_141085.1:45154916-45160103 GCF_041138505.1 Cibotium barometz | reverse complement strand
AGATGGCAGAGGCAACAGCGTGCAAAGGTGAGCAGTGAGAAGAAGACGCGGTGCACATGAAGGATTTAGAGAGCAGAGGAAACAGCATGCAGAGAGGGGTGGCGGGCTGTGAGATCCCACTAACCCCTCCGCGCACCGGAATCCCGATTGATAGCAGCGAAAGTAATTTCCTCTTGCGCGGGGCAGGGTTTCCCACTCAGGGCCTCGCCCTCGAATGTCCAGACACGGGACTAATCTGGTGGTCATTCCAAAACCGAAACCAAAAAAATTTTCCTTGCCCGAAAAATGGAGACAATTCCACCTTTTTGATTTTCTTAACGAATTTTCTAACGGGGTCAAGAGACTAAACTATCCTTCACCTGAATAAACCAGATAGAAGGAAAACTAGTACAAACTTAACTTGAAGAAATCAACGCTTTTTTCCTAACTGAAATCAGGCACAACCGTTGATCTATTCATTTGAGAAGTCTTCAGATTTTTATTTAACTACTCGTGTTCTAAGCGTATTCCTATTTTCAATTTCATTATTAAAACTCCACTGATTCCAGCCTAACCCCATCCGGTCCATGGGTTAGCCACCACCCAACCACTGGAATCGGTAGAACCAGACAATTACTCACCCACCCATAATTGAATATCTTTCTTAACTTTTACTTTTCGAATACAGATACGCACACACTCCTCTTTAAAACTTAACTTATAAAACAATCTAATGACAAACAATTATTGGTTACAGATGTCATAACTCAAAATTTCCATCCAATCCTTGTTTCTTACAAAAAAAACAGTATCACTCTCGACTCTCCGTTGAGACCAGCTGGTCAGCAACAACGAGATCTAGTAACAGATTACAATAATCATTGGTCCATCATACAATCTTCCACGACATACGCATGGGTGTCCTAGGCACCGCGAGCCCGTGCATCGCCTGGTCAGAACCCTCCAGGATCCTCCTTAGGTGTCCTGGCACTTCACTCAGGGACCGCTTCGTCGGCTCTCGTTCATCGTACTGGAAGCGCACCATTTTAACTTGAACACTCCCCGCTAGCTGTTGAAACTGAACTTCTCTAGAAAAACACATATCAAATGCTCTCTTTAGCATTCTGGCGTAAGACAGTCCTTTAAGAAAACAGGGTTTCTATGCAAGTTTTCAGTTTGATTTTCTTTTGAATAAAATGAGTATATCTTAAATCTGTATCCCCCCAAAACTTCATAATCGTAATACTGAATTTCAAAACAGAATTCCTCGAATTCTGTAACCTTGATCCTCTTATCAATTCGAAGAGTCTTAACTTAGTTTCAGATTTGTGGAAGATTTAAGTGTATTTTCGTGAACTAGTCACATCTTCTTTCCTCGAAACTGACGAAAGAGTTTGGTATTGGTCATAGTCTGATTCAAGGTTCGAGTTTGATAAGATTCTCCTGAACTATCTTTCTCAAAAAGGGGGGTGATATTTCAGTTACTATTTGACTGAATTTCATTCATTGAATATTCACTTAACTGATTTCTAATTTAATCACGAATTCTAATGAGGAATAAATTAATCATTTATCTGAATATTTCGACTTTGATAGATTTTCTAAATTTTCTCTTTACAATCCGAGTGAATAGAAAACGATAGAAATTCCTCTCTCAGAGTATTTACTTATTCACTTATCAATTGCTCATAGAAATTAAACATAGAATTAAAGAGAATTCTAATATAAAAATTCTTTATGCATCTATTTATGCATAAAATCCAACTTCAATGGAAATAACACTTTTATATAAAAGAAAAATCCTTTTATGCATCTATTTATGCAAAAAATTTAATTTAATAGGAATAACACTTTTAAAATAAAAAGAAATTTTTTATTCATCTTTTTATGCATAGAAATTAAATTTAATGAAAATAACACTTTTATAATAAAAAATTTTCAGTATGCATCTTTCTATGCATAGAATTTAAATTCAAGGGAAACAACACTTTTATAATAAAAATTTTCATTATGTATCTTTCTATGCATAGAATTTAACTTCAATGAAAATAACACTTTTATAATTAAAAAAATTTCACTATGCATCTTTCTATGCATAGAAATTAAATTCAATGAAAACAACACTTTTATAATAAAAGAATTTCCATTATGCATCTTTCTATGCATAGAAATTAAATTCAATAAAAATAATACTTTTATAATAAAGAAATTTTCAATATGCATCTTTCTATGCATAGAAATTAAATTCAATGAAAACAACACTTTTATAATAAAAAAATTCCAATATGCATCTTTCTATGCATAAAATTTAAATTCAATGGAAACAACACTTTTATAATTAAAAAATTTTCAATATGCATTTTTATATACATAGAATTTAAATTCAATGAAAATAACACTACTTTTCCATTATACATCTTTCTATGCATAGAAATTAAATTCAATGAAAATAACACTTTTATAATAAAAAAATTTCAATATGCATCTTTCTATGCATAGAAATTAATTTCAATAATTAATATCAATGATATCTATGCATATTCATAGGTGAATATGTACATGGAGTCAATAAAAATATTTCTTTTAGAATGCACAAACAGTGGGAATTACTCTTTTAGAATAACATAAAAATAAACTTTATTTTCCATAAAATTTAAGAAAATTTTACCATAACCTCCTTTGCATGGCTGACCATTTCTCAATTTTTAACATTCTATTTTCAATTTAAAATAAAACGCGAGATGTCCTCATCTCGCAAACTGGGGGTAATCCCACATCAGTTCGACTTCTTTCTCCTCCCAGGTGGCGTCTTCAAAAGGATAGAACTTCCATTTGACTAATAATTCTCTTAGAATTCTGTTCTTGAGAACCTTCTCTCGAACATCAAGGATTTCTTCAGGTTGGAGTTCCATCAGCCCTTGGGTTGAAGAAGTTAAGAGTTCATCATTACATGATTCGGGCTTGGTACGTAGTTCTTAAGTAGGCTGACATGAAATACATTATGTACTTTGAGATGAGGAGGCAGAAGAAATTCATAGACTAAGTCACCTACTTTCTTTGTAATCCGATATGGCCCACAGTATCTAGGGGATAACTTCTTGTACTTCCCAAGAGATAGAAAACTTCTTTTGGGGCGTACTCGAATGAAGACCATATCTGCTTCTTCAAATTTTCTGACTGATCTCTTCTTATCTGCATACTGCTTTTATCTGTCCTGGTGGGCAACTCTTAAATCTTTGCGGATTGACTGCATCTGTTGCTCCATGTCGTCAAGCATCTGTCTAGACATCTCGACCCTAATCAATGGGTCAGACGACCAAGTTAATGGTGTTAGGCAGTCTTGTCCATACAGAGCCTCTTGAAAGGGGAAGATTGCTCGAAAAACGGGGACGATTCCACCTTTTTGATTTTCTTAACGAATTTTCTAACGGGGTCAAGAGACTAAACTATCCTTCACCTGAATAAACCAGATAGAAGGAAAACTATTATAGACTTAACTTGAAGCAATCAACGCTTTTTTCCTAACTAAAATCAGGCACACAGCCGTTGATCTATTCATTTGAGAAGTCTTCAGATTTTTATTTAACTACTCGTGTTCTGATGAGCGTATTCCTATTTTTCAATTTCATTATTAAAACTCCACTGATTCTAGCCTAACCCCATTCGCGGCCCATGGGTTAGCCACCACCCAACCACTGAAATCGGTAGAACCAGACAATTAGGCTTTGCCGCATGAGCTGTCCTTTGAACACTCCCCGCCAGTTGTTGCAACCAAACTTCCCTTAGAAAAACACATACCAAATTCTCCCTCCAGCATTCTGGCGTAAGACAGTCCTTTAAGAAAATAGGGTTTCTATGCAAGTTTTCAGTTTGATTTTCTTTTGAATACAATGAGTATATCTTAAATCAATATCCCCAAAACTTCATAATCATAATACTGAATTTCAAAACAAAATTCCTCAAATTCTGTAACCTTGATCCTCAGATCAATTCGAAGGGTCTTAACTTAGTTTCAGATTTGGTGGGAGATTTGAGTGTATTTTCCTGAACTGGTCACATCTTCTTTCCTCGAAACTGACGAAAGAGTTTGGTCTTGGTCATAGTCTGATTCAGGGTTCAAGTCTGATAAGGTTCTTCCTGAACTATCTTTCTAAAAAAGGGGGTGATATTTTAGTTACTATTTTACTAAATTTCATTCATTGAATATTCACTTAACTAATTTCATTCATTGAATATTCACTTAACTGATTTCTAAATTAATCACAAATTCTAATGAGGAATAAATTAATCATTTATCTCAATTTTTTAGATTTCTAATATGCATCTTTCTATGCACAGAATTTAAATTGAAGTGAAATAACACTTTCATAATAAAAATTTCCATTATGCATCTTTCTATGCATAGAAATTAAATTCAATGAAAATAACACTTTTATAATAAATTTTTTTTCAATATGCATCTTTCTATGCATAGAAATTACATTCAATGAAAACAACACTTTTATAATAAAAAAATTTCTAATATGCATCTTTCTATGCATAGAAATTAAATTCAATGAAAACAACACTTTTATAATAAAAGAATTTCCAATACGCATCTTTCTATGCATAGAAATTAAATTCAATGAAAACAACACTTTTATAATTAAAAAAATTCCAATATGAATCTTTCTATGCATAGAAATTAAATTCAATGAAAACAACACTTTTATAATAAAAAAATTTTCAATATGTATCTTTCAATGCATAGAAATTAAATTCAATGAAAAACAACACTTTTATAATAAAAAAATTCCCAATATGCATCTTTCTATGCATAGAAATTAAATTCAATGAAAACAACACTTTTATAATAAAAAATTTTCCAATATGCATCTTTCTATGCATAGAATTTAAATTCAATGGAAACAACACTTTTATAATAGAACCTTAATCTAAAATTTTCAGAAAATCTAGACTCTTAGGCTAAGGTCTTTTGAGCAGATTATAATTTATTTCTAATGCACCTTAGGAAATTCTTTTTAAACTTCTCTTTTGGGGGAATTTATTTTAATAAGAAAGGATATTTTTCCATCCAAAGATATCTAAAAACTGAGTTATCTCTCTCTAGAACATTTTCTCTCTCTAGGCCAAAAACAGGTAGAAACAAGATCTTTTATTATTCTGAAAAGGGGATTGATTAGAGGGGAAGAAACTAGACATCTTGAG
>NC_141085.1:45134916-45149916 GCF_041138505.1 Cibotium barometz | reverse complement strand
TGGTGCAAATGTTCTCTAGTGTATAAGTATGGATATGTACTCATGGAACAGCTACTACATTATCATAGCCAAAAGAATAGTAAGCTATACACTTAACAACATATAATGACTATTGAGGATTTTTGGGAGTTTCTTGTGATTTTTATCACTTCTATAGGTAGGCCATATGTGTAACTCCCGAAGTTTGTGTTTGTTTGTTTGTTTTTTAAAAATACCACTTTGCAAACAACATGTTCTTGTGGCTACTTTCCTTTTTGAGAGAATAGGTTCTTATGTCTGCCACACGTACTATTTTGCACTTACGCTTCACATCCACAGGGGTGAAAAGAGAATTGTAAGTTTGTCTTTCATGCACTCATAAGTCTCCATTGTAGACATGGGAATTGATTCTTGCATTTATGTTGTCGAGGCGGTAGGTAAGACTGCTGGTTGGTTACCATTGGGATTTCTTGAACACACAAGCTCTTGTGTAGGTGCTAAATGAATGAAAGTGGTTGAGTGACTTGTTTGGTGTTGCTTGGGCATCCATTCTTGTCGAACTTTAGGTGAAGCTATTGGGGTTGAAGTTGGTGTGATGAGGCTTTCTTGACGTTGTTTGATTTGGCAACCATATGTTGAAGCACATGCATAGGCACCCATATTTGATGAACATTATAAGTTGGTGGCTGATGCTTTTGGTGCTAAGGCTTCCTTCTTTGTGCAGGCTTAGGGAAATTTGTGATGCGCTTGGAAATCCAAGTGTTGAAATTTCCTTGGTAGTATCCTTATGCTTGTTGCAGTAATCTTTTGGGTACCCACACTTGTTGACTTGGTGGAGTTCTTTCAGGAACTCACATAGGTTTTTGTGGATGGTGTTGTGGAGTACTTTTACTTTTCCTTGGCCTCTGAGTGTTGCGTTGATGACGAAGAGGCTTTGATAATCGAGGCACCCAAATGTGATTGGCACCTTCATAGTATCCTTGAGAAACAAGTAGCTTCTACTACACCCACATCATGATACCATTAAGATATCTTGATTTTGGTTGTCTTGGTGGAGTTTTCTTTTTGGTGAAAGTGGAAGGTTTTGGGCCCTCCTTCACATTAGTTAGTTCTGAGGCTACAGGTTTGGGACTCATGTGCATTGTTGACGATGATGAGGCTACAGTCTCATATGGAGTGGCTATCAATGATGAGGTTGTTTTCTCCTTTGGTGAGGTTTGTCGATGAAGAGGCATAGGCTCCGGGGCTTTTACTTTGAGTTCCTTCTTAGAGATAGATGGTTGCGCTTGGGGAACTTCTTCAAGAATAGATGTTGATTGCGAGGTTTTGGCCTCGAACTTCATTGGTGAGGTTGGGTTTGAAGGAGTAGATGCTTTATCAGAGTAGTAGATGCTTTATCAGAGTCGGTTGTTGACACAACTGATAGTCGGTTATTGTGTAGAGAGGCTTTCGTGGAAGATGCTTTATCAGAGTAGTAGATGCTTTTTGGGTTTGAAGGAGTAGATGCTTTATCAGAGTCGGTTGTTGACACAACTGATGGTCGGTTATTGTGTAGAGAGGCTTTTGTGGAAGAGGTTTGTAACTTTTTGTGTTCAACGTCATAGAAAAATCCATTAGGATTGGATCCTCTTCCTTTGCAATGTGGTATTGTCAACTTTGTGATGTGGACCATCATGATGACTCTATCGTTGGCAAAGACTAGTGGTGCTTGGGCAGCAACAGTCCATTTATGCCCAAAGATTAAATCTACTTTCAACACATACTCAACCACAAAAAACTTGCAAGTAAGGGGGTTAGTTTCAATATACATTGTATGTTCAAAGTACCCCAAACATGGCATGTTCAAGTCTTGTGTAAAGGGAATTATTTCAGGATAAGCCATGAGTGTTGGTTGACCTAACAAATCCCATAACTTGATGGTCATGAGATTGTGTTCTCGTGTTATATAAAGCTATGCTTGAGCTGTGGTGATATTATTGGAAAGTTCCAATCTAAACGAGAATCCTAGGGATCTTTTCAGTAAGATATGTTAGAAGTTCCAGCTCCTCCAAGGTCTCGTCCTCCCGCCCATAATAGCAATTGTACAATGCCCGCAAGAGTGTTCAAGGTGACTGTTTGCATGGATTCATCTATTAGATACAACAAGTCACGTATCTAAGTTCCACCAGGGAGTTCCACCAGGGACTACATCATACTCAAGGGAATCTAGGGTAACATGGAATGTAAATTCCACATCTCCACCGATTGTTTGAGTAGCATAGCTAAAGTAACCAGGAACTTCAATATTTTGTCCATTGGCTCCTCTTGCAAGACCATTGTCTATAGGGATGAGTTTAGGTTGTCCCACAATGACACCCAAGTGTTTATTGTCATGATATTATGACTAGCTCGAGGGCTAATCAACGCGTGTTTGCGCTTAACATCATTTCTTGTAGGGAAATCCAACCATATCATGATAGAATCTTCAAGAGGAACCTTGGATGTTTCAGTTTTTGTTTCAGCCTCAGAACCCATTTTGGTTTCATATTCCGATTCACTTTCATCCTCTTTTTGGCTCTCAGCTTTTTCAAGAGTAGCCAATGTGTACACTGGCACACTTGGTCCTCTGACAATTCTAAATGAGGTATGTTTGAAAACTTGCAAATCCTCACAGTCTCGTTCTATGGAGTTCTTTATGTCTTGGTATAACTCATGTTCAGCCAGCCCTTAAGGGTGCAAGTGCTGATGTTATGCTGGCTTCACCATGAGAGAAGAGCATTCCTCCAAATGAGATTTTGAGAGACTGATTTAATTTTGTAAGGGATTCATCGAATTTCTCACGTGCTTTCTCAACCGCATAATTCGTACAATCAGTCTCTCGAATGACTCTTCTGTAGAGAGTATGTCTTTCTCTTGAAAGGGGAAGCGGTGGGTTTTGTATTTTGGTCACTTTTTACACCCGAATGCATTAAACACACCTACACTTTTGTAGAGAGGGAAACTGCTATTCCTATCCATATATTAAATACACGTATCTTTGCAGAGGAGGAAAAATTCCCTCCTTCTCAAACTCCCTCTTGGGCTTAAATAATTTCTCGCGCTCTTTTCATTTCCTCTATCTTCTACACTCCATTTTCCCAAGCTTCAACCTTCTGCACTCCATTTCCTCTTGAAACGATGGGTAGCAAATCTCGTTTTATATCATCCCGATTTTTCCCCACTAATGCTATCATAGATGATTCAATTCCAAGGGCAAGGAGACCAAGATCATCAGTGTTTGCCATACTTGTATCCAACTCTCTCAATGCACAAAATCAGTGGGCTGAAGTGCTAATCACCAAGGGCACCTGGGTCCTTATGCAGTCAAGGAAGAGAAGAAAGACAAGCAACAAGAATATCTTCAGGGCGTCATGGAAAGGAAGAGTGAAAGACTTCAAAATAGAGGTAACAAGAGGTTTAAACGTAATTATGCTTATGTATGCATAATGAATTTTTAGTTCAAAAGAAGAAGTCCCACCATATTTCATAATTAGGTGTAAATATTTAAAAGTAGAATTTTGAGCATTCTCAAAAATTGCAGCGAAGCTATGGCAAAATTTTACCCAAAAAAGAATGAATTTAATTTCATGCATAAATTTGATAATGCAAAAAGAGGAATTCTCATCATATTCTAGGCATAAACATTTGTATGCTAAAAGAAAGATTTTTTTTTAGCATTTATGGAAAATACATTTATAGTATTTACGCCCAGATAAAACTTTTCAATTAAATAAACAAAATATGTGCTTGTTGTCCCACTATCCAGTGTTCAATTGCAATTAAATTTCTTTTGTCCACTCAAGCCTCAATCAGGGGCATCTAAATCTTATATATATATATATATTTCTTAAGGAGAGGTGTGCCATGTGGTAGCCAAAATAAAGTGGCACGTGGGTGAGGCTTCCCCATGTGGCAACACTCTAAGGAGTGTGAAGGATTGTGTGCAAAGTGGCACAATGAGCAGGTCGGCCACCATCGAGACAGTAAGGGAGCAGACCTTGTTAGGGGTGGTTGGCGATAGGTCGATATTCAAGGAATGCTAGTAGTGTACAATGCTCACACAAGCCACAATAATGGATGATGCACTAAAGGCAGTGTAAAGAGCAAGGCACCTTTACAGGGCTAGAAATCTCGATCTGTGCAAAAACGAGCAAAGGACCTTCGAGGGACCTTATTATCACCCCCCCTCTCCCAGCTCTCTCTCGTCTCAAGCGCTCTCTTTCACTCCCTCACTACCTCACCACCTACACTCCCTCTCGGTCGTCGCTAGCTCTCTCCCCTTCTCATACGCTCTCTCCCTCTCTCCTTCATTCACACTCTTGTCAACCCCTGCCAGCCTCTCTCTCTCTCTCTCTCTCTCTCTCTCTCTCTCTCTCTCTCTCTCTCTCTCTCTCTCTCTCTCTCTCTCCCCCCCCCCAACATCAAAGGGTCTCATTTGAGTCGCAATGGCTTCCACCCTTCCTTCGCCAACCATTGACAAAACTTTTGGTAACTCTGACCCCTTCTCCTCCCCTTTTGGGACTTTTCCTTTGGTTGTTTAGGTTGGGCCTTCTGTTATTTAAGATCGGGGTCCCTACAGCTCCCATCCCTCTCAAAATACAAGTAAAATGTAAAAGCAATGGTGGTGATGCACGGATTCCAAGGGAATAAGAAGTTGTGCCTGTGCGAGTTGTGCATTCTCTCCATCGAAATCTTCTCAAGCCTTGGTAGCTTTGCTAGATTGTGTGTTTGTTGTGATCCAAAAATGTTTGCTATGATGTAAATATATGCTTCTAAAGCCTAGACTATCCACACAAAATTCAGAATTGAAAAGACAAGATCACTCTTGAGTTCAATCACATTACTGGAGACTTGAGACTAGATACAAGATTGTGTGTTAATGTGATGCAAAATACTCACCATGAGACCAACTAATTTATGACTCACAAAAAAATAGTAAAGTCGAATGACAGGATTTGATAGAGGTGTCGGAACTAGCGGCCACCACCAGGGATAGATCAAGGAGACTTGGTAGCTTGGTGAAAGTGGAAAACTTGGAAGGGCAAACACGGTCATTGGCCAAATTGGAAGGGCAAACATTGACATTTAAACCATAAAACACCATTCACCAACAATCACGCCACATTTTAAGCAAGGTGTAGGCATTCAATAGGCAAGCTTCTTCTTCTCTTCTTTTCTTGTCTTTGATACATTATATGGGAGTTTCCACGGGGTGCTTTCCCGCTTGGCCACATGATCCCCCGCTTCTTCAATGGAAAAATTATAGCAGGGGCGGCAACTTAGGTAGCTATGATGACAGGTAAAGAGCGGCCACAAAATTCTTTGATTTTATAATTTTTAAAAACCTAAGCAATTTTTGATCCCACTCCGTAGTGCACACAAGTACTCTAGTTTGAATGGTAAAACACCATTTAGCTAGCAATCATGCCACCTTTTAAGTAGGGTCGATGGGCTTCGATGAAGAGCTTCTTCTCTTTAATAATTTATTTGAGAGTTTTCACATGACGCCTTCTCACGTTGTCTCCCTTGCGCGTCAATGGAAAGGCTATGGCACGGGCGGTAGCTTAGGCAGCTATGGTGGGTAAAGAGCAGCATCAAATTTCTTTAATCACAATTCTCTCTTTTAACACCACCAAACTCATAGAGGTTGTTGACCACATTTTTAAAAAAAATCCCTCGAGTAGTGATGCACCTATAACCCTTCTACTTATTAGTAGTTAACACTATTGCAATCACAATAACTACATGATCTTTACTCCGAGACTCTTCATGGCCCATTGGCCTGCATTTCCGAAAATGTGTTTGATCAAACTATTGTAAGATTCTATTCTTATATGTATATAGGCATCATATAATATCTTCTTCTTCTTCTTTAAAGTTTTATTTGCGAAGCTGCCATGTGACACCTCCTCGCTTGGCCACATGGCAGCTCCCAGCTCAAGCAGCATGTAGAGAAGAGAAGCACGCTTCACGCTCCATCCGTGCATACTTCACGTCTACACACGCACACATTTCATGTCTATATATGTCCTGCATATATATTGTGGCAGCTTTTCACATGCATGCATAAGACCTCAAAAAATTACATGTGCGCACGCACTCACCTCACCTCACCCATCATGCATGAATGTGTGTGTACATGCATATGCTATTATGTGGAAGTGTATTTTAGATACATGTGTATATTCTGTGAGTGTGCATGTGTTTTATGTGCACGCAAACACGTGTGTAGAGTGCTTTACACCTAGTTTACACCAATCACCAAAAAAACACTCTAGAATAGGTAAAGCATTTTAAAAACAAAAGCATGACAAAATCCATTTATGTTTCCTTCACCTACCCCCCCGTGGGGCTCAATCCATTTATGTTTCCTTCACCTAACCCTTGTTGGGGTCGTAATCATGACTTCTTTTTTGGAAATACATAAGCCCAAAATCTTGAAAACCAGATTAGTCTATAAGCATAACACAATATCCAATCACATTGTGTCACATGTGTGTTTCAGCCCATCATAAGCTGCCATGTGTCTGATTTCACAAGAATCATGTTTCGAGACTCATTTCTGCCATTAGGGAGGACCTAAAAAAATCTTATCTAAGATCTTTTCGCGCGTAGATGTAGAAAGGGGAGTTAAAAACTACGCCCATAGAGCAATGTCAAAAATAGACTCTTTTTTAAACCAGTGAAAAAAGGACAACCTTCAAGCCCAATCGGTTTTTATTTTTAAAAAAATACATTTAAATTCAAGGGTTAAGCAAAATTATAACCTGTTTTTCTCAATTTCAGCCTTGAAAATTACACTAAAGGATTTGGGTTTTTTTTTGTGACACTGCCATGGAGGACGCTTGTCTGAAGGCGTTCCTTCACCTACCTGTGATCTAAGGTCTTTTCGCCCGTCACCCACCGTCGATCTAGAAAGCGGAGTTGAAAACTGCGCCCATGGAGGACGTGTGTCTGATTGCTTCATGTACCGCTTGTCAGAAAAATCTTATCTAAGGACTAAGGTCTATTCGCCCGTTGTGGCGTCGATCTAGAAAGGGTAGTTGAAAACTGCACCCATGGACGGAGGACGTCCGAGACGGAGGATGCGTGCGGATTCCTTCACGTACCCCTTGTCAGAAAAATCTTATCAGGACGACGGAGGTCTATTGCGTCGCTTGTCTGAAGGAGTCCATCACTGCAGGGCCTAAAATTGACGGGTGTCTTACAATTTCAATTGACATGTATTTTTTATCACTCCTTTTCATACTAAGCTCAACCGATTTTTTTTAATGCATTTAAATTCAAAAGTTAAGCAAAATTATAACTTTTTTTCCTTGGTTTTTTTTTGTGACACTGCCATGGAGGACGCTTGTCTCTGAAGGCGTTCCTTCACCTACCTTTGACTATGCTCTTTTCGCCCGTCGCCCGTCGATCTAGAAAGCGGAGTTGAAAACTGCACCCATGGAGGATGAGCCTCGTCTCTAAATCCCACGGTGCCTTTAAGAGGCACCTCAAGTGCTAAGGTGAGTGCGTAGATCTCGGCCATCGGATCAAAAGCGCACAAAAAGTAAACTAGAGACAAGGATCCGACGGTGGAGGTGGGCGCAAATGATCTCGGCCGTTAGATCAGCGAATTTTGAAATGTTAAACTAGGGCAACGAGATCGACGGTGGACGCGGGCGAAAAATTATCGGCCGTCGGATCAAACGAAAATGAAAAACATGCAGTCTTTTCCTCTATGCGACCTGCGGGCTTTTTTGAAAGCGACCTGCATTCCTCTGTGTGACCTGCGGGCATTTTGACAGCGACCTGTAGACTCACTTGACCTGCACAGATCTCCTGTGGCTTTCGACCGTGGTGGCGACCGTGAAGACATACAAGGTGAGAGGCTTTTCTTGTCCATAGCTTCTTACAGAGACGGCTAGAGCTTCCTACACTGCATTAGATAAGCTCTGCATTAGTTTAATATACACTGCATTAGAAATGACAAAAATATCCACAAAAATGATAAGATTTGCCATGAGACAGATTGCCTCTAATTACATTATGTTTAAAAGCCATGAGACCGATTGTCTAAGTTGTTGCTTATTGTATGCATGTTGTTGCTTATTGCATGCATGGCTTATTGCATGGTTCACTTATTATTGTTGCCATGCTAATGGTTCACTTATTACCAAGAAATGTTGATTCTTGCCATGGTTCATTTATTGCCAAGAAATGTTCATTCTTGCCATGGTTCACTCATTGCTATGCTAATGTTGCTACATGCCATGGTTCTCAACCCAAGCCAAAATAATGTTGCTTATTGCCATGGTTCACTTATTGCCATGCTAATGTTGATTCTTCATGTTGTTTCTAATTGTCATGCTAGGGTTCTTATTGCTATGCTTAATTCCTCATTTCCATGCAAGTATTTTAGTAATATGTGTTCATGCATGCATGACACACTTAAAGCTTTTGCCTAGTTTACTACACAGACCTAGTTTATCCCTAGTTTACTACACAGACCCAGTTTGAAAATCAGCCTTAGTTTATCGATGGTGCTTATTGCATGCATGCTTTATAGCCATGCTTGGGTTCACTTATTGCCATGATTAATTTCTTGTTGCCATGCATGTATTTTAGTAATATGTAATCATGCATACATGACACACTTAAAGCTTCAACCTAGTTTACTATACAAAGGCTAGTTTATCCCTAGTTTATTACATTTTCCTAGCTAAGTCCTAGTTTAACCCTTGTGCACTAGATATGCATAGTTTATCCAAACCCTAGCTTATACATTGTTTACTAATGTATCTTTGGTTCATTTAACTTCAATGAAAGCAAGTCACGATATAGTACTTCTTGTAGTCTTTCTTTTTGCTAAAAGTATGTGGCACCAATTTGTGTGTGTATGTCACTTCTTTATATTAATGGTTCTTTGGTACTCATTTTGCTATTAGATGGCACTTGCAAACCCTCCTTATGAGGAGATTATTCTTCCTTCTGGGAAGCTTGCTCAGCAATGTCGAGTCTCAGATACGTGTCCTAGATGGAACACAAACTATTGTGAGAGAGTTCACATGATTCGCCACTTGAAAGCCGACCATGGCTTAGAGGTGGATATTCCACTTCAAAAGATAGGACGCCCCTTGGGTGGTGGAATGCCAGGAGCTTCAAAGAGTGTTGCAAAGAAATCACAGACAAGGTTTCTAGATGCACAATGTAAATTTCAAATCAACATGAAAAACAATGAAAGGAAACAAAGACTTTTGGCCGAAGATGCTTGGGAAAAGACAGCTCCATCCAACTTGTCCAAGAGAGCCTATAACATGCAAAAGGAAGCATTTATGGAGGGGTTTGTTGCCAAGGGCATGGAACAGTACATGGCGAACAAGGAGAAACGCATTCAAGGGATTGAACGGCGCATTAAAGAGGGATATTCCAATCATGTGAGATTTTCTCTTGTCCTATTAACCTTAATTGTGAAATATGTATATATGATGAATATTCTTAAGCTCTCATTTTGCATCTTGTAGCGACGCAAAAAAGAAAGTGATGATTGTGACAATGATGATGGTGAAGTGGCTTCTCAACGGATGGAAAACCTTGATGAGGACATATTGACAAGCGACAAGGATGAAAATCGAAAAGAGTCTCTTCCTTTAGTATGCAAGAAATGAATTTTTGATATTTTTAGCTTGTTTGTTGTTTGTTTTCTTTACTTTCATAACATGCCACTCAATCCATTTTTCTCCCTCTAGAAGGAAATCATTAATGAGGTGAACCATGAGCATGTGGCTCCATATCAAGTGAAGAAGAGGCAAAAGTGTGTTGTTTTTTCTCCTTTGAAGGTAAGAGATGGATGTACTAGTTGGTCAGAGGGCTTCTGATGTACTAGTTGGTGAGAGGGCTTCTTTGTAAACATGGTACTAACCTTAAATTGTATTTGCCACCATGAAACTTTGTAATCTTCCAATTCAAAAGACTCGATCAAAGAAAAATGTTCAAATCCATGATAGTGAAGGCTCCTCACATGGAAACAAAAATATCGATGAGGAAGTGTCGATGAGAAATGTGGAATTTGAGGGAAAAGCCTCCCTTACAATGGTATGAAAATACTACTCTTCAACCTTTGTACTACTTTATTTCTTGTTTTCCTTACACTAATATACATAAATATGCATTGTTTCTTGTTTCCCCACTTTAGGAGAAAATTGTCAACAAGGAGGCTCATGTAGTGCTCTCTAAAAAAAGTAAGAAACGGAAGAAGGTAAGGGGTGGAAGATGTCTCTTTGTACACAATTTAAGAGTAGGCTTTATTTTACATACCTTGGCTCCTTATGTCAAGTCTTATTTGTTTGAACTTGAAGGGGATGGCTTGCAATGTAAATGCATCTCATGTTGATATTAGCTCTCCGAGTGAGAGTAAGCCTTCAAATGTAATAATAACAATATCCACTAGTGAGATTAAGACGCACAATGTCTTGGGCATGGTAAAAGATCTAAGTGCGGTCTATGAAAGGTAACTTTATTTAACTCTATGGCTTGAATATTGAATTATCTTAACATATGCATGGTTTCAATCTTAACATGTTTGATTTTTGGTTATGTAGACTTTAACACGGAGAAACTATTTACTTACACTCTACACGTTGGGGATTCATTGCCGAGGTGGATATGAAACTAGCCGAGTCAATCATGCATGTGGAAGCGTCTACTCGCGTGCTTAACCTATTTGCCATGTCGGTAATTTTTTTAATTCTGAAATATAGCTTTTGGATTTGCAGCTCAAAGATGCTTAAAGCATGTTGATTTTGTAGGTGGATGGAAAAAACCCTACCTGTAGATGCTCTGGAGAAGGTTTCATTCATGGTGGATAGTTTGTGGTATGAATATGTGGCTTCACGGCGTCCAAAGAGCAATAATTCATTGCAAAATTTCTTTGGACATATTGATATGAGCAAGCATGTGTTCTTGTTTCTACCTCTAGTACATAGGTAAAGTCAATAGTTTACTCATACTGATGCATGTGTTCTTGTTTTTGTCATTAGTAGACAAAGCACTTACAACAAGTTTTTCAGGCACCATTGGATTCTTTTTGTGGTCTATAATTACCACATCATGAAGGTGAGAGGCTTGTCATCGAGAAAAATAGGAATTTTATTTGTATACCTTTTTCCTTCTCAACCAAGACTTTAAATCTCTGCAAGTAAACAAACACCTCACTCTTCTCCTTCATGAAGTAAACCCACACTTTCCTACTGTGGTCATCAATTAATGTAACATAATACCTACAACCTACAATTGTTACAGTCTTTGTCGGTCCCCATACATCTGAATGTATATCCTATAATTGAAACTGAATGGGATCATATAGATGTATTAGCCAGAGAGGAAAATGTTGAGGAATTAGAATGGCTAATTCGCCTATTAACCATGACTGACCCCTACTCCGTAGAGGACATATCCCCGATAGCCCAATGCTTTCCTTTTCCACAAGATGACTATCCTCGCATGGTTATATTCTTGATGAGTTTATGTGGATGGGAAAATGAAAAGGAAATATCTGACAATGATGAATGGACGGATGAAACTCATGGCACTACTGAGGTTGACTTTATTTGTTTGGATGATGCGGATAGAGGCTTAGCCTTAGGGCTAGAGCCAGGACTCTACAACATCCTCTTACCGTATTCTCAGTAGTAGTGTGGTGACTGGTAGGTAGGTTAGTGTTTTCAAGTTTTTTCTAGTTTAGATTCCTTAAACGAGTCTTGAAATTTTCACACTGATGTGCCTCTCGAGGTATAGTGCTTGTTAGTTGATTGTACAAGTTAAAAAGTTTGAGGTGGGTTCGCTTCCATATCTTGAGACTGCCGCAACGATCACATCCATGTATCTTGAATAATAAGAATGAATGGTTTGTCTTTGTCTTCCTTTGCTTGAGGATTGTAGGGCTGACAATATAGCACCTATATCCACAAAACATGCAATTAAGAATGTATGGTAAGAAATAAAGGAACTCCAATGATGTCAAGCAAAACCACCAAACTTACCTTGTTTTGTGTCTTTAGTTTCAAGCATTCCATGTACATCAATGCCCAATCAGCTTCTGTAGCTTTGTCTACAATAACATGAATGTCAAGAATATCTATTCACATAGAAAAGAAACCAAGAATGTCGATGATTATTAGAATGCTACCTTGATTGCATACTTGGTATGACAACATGGAGACCTCTTTTGGAATCATGAAAAACCTAAAGATCATGCGATCTAGGTCTGAAGATTTCTCCATATGCAATCTCTCTTTTGAGAGTGACATCCTTGCTACATGGCGAGAGCTACCAATGTCAAACAAATCCTCTATACAACGCTCAATGACAATAGGAACATGTCCCTTATGAGAAGCATATAATGAAATAATTGCTTTGTCTTTTGTATTCAAATACTCCACTTGTACCTTAAATGGACAATGACACTTCTTTGAGGTCCTCAATCTCCTTAGTGTCCCCTTTTGACTAGGTTCTCCACCTCTATGGCAAAAGTAATCAACAACCCTCTTTGATGGCCCTTGGTTTTTTGTTGAGCGCACTTTCACAAGCCTCACTTTGTGCTCTATCATTATCTCTATCAAATGCCTCTTCACATTAGAGCTATAAATATTCAAAATGGTCGTGGGTTCTCTTTTTGGGTTCTTGTGAAGCCAACGTGGAATAGAATCTCTATCAACTCCTTTTACCATGTTTCTGCAAGCACAAGAATTAATGAAGTCCTTTATATAAGAAATAGGAATTCCATGTTGACGAATGTCAACACACCATGTTTCTTTAATGGTTTCAAGGGTTTCCTTTATCCCTCTATGATCTCCACACTCCAATATATTATGACATGTTATGATAATATTTTCCCATTCGTCTATGCATGATATCCTTAAATTTGGAAATGACTTTAAGCAAAGCACAAGGGAGCCATCTTGATTTTGATCCAAGCAAAGGTTTTCCTTCATTTACCTCCATTTCTTCAGATCAAGGATTCCTCTAGAATTGAAAGTCTTAAGACTCTCAATGGTCATCGACAAATCCCCTTGAATAACACTGACCATCACATCATAACTTCTCCTATCATCAAAGGAGAAATATATAGGCGATAGATAAAGCAGTGGATTAAGTGACTCTTTGGCACTTTCTTCAATTTCTTTGCTTTCAACTCTTTGTGCAAAGAAACCATCCTCTTCTTGACTCTCACTAGATTCTTGGCTACTTGTATCAGGCACCAAGTATTCTTCGATCGTAGTTTGCTCACTTGGACCATCTTCAATCCACAAGCTCATCCTACACACACATGGACATATTTAGAAAGTTATTATGTTTTAAAAAGGGAAAAAAGTTATTATGTTTTAAAAAGGAAAAAAATTTTCTTAATATAATGCTATTCATTTATCCCTTTGACCGTCATAGTTTGCTCACAGTCCTAGTTTACTACACAATCCCACTTTCCCTAGTTTACTGCGTAGACCTTGTTTTTTGATTTTCCTACCACATATCAAATAGACTGTGTGATTTAGAGACAAGGGAGAGAGATAGCAAATTACCTTCAATGTTTAGTCAATAGCAAGCTTCTTTGAGTAAAAGAGGTGGTGGAAGCAACATATGACAAGGTGAAAGCGGGCATTTAAAAAATGATTAAGATTCAAAAATCTCTAAACCCAATGCAAATAATTACCACGACCTCTCGAATCTATGATCCGCGTCCTTTTCCCAGTCGCCACCCTCATCCCTAGTTTACTTTTTATCCCTAGTTTACTTTTTGTGCGCTTTTGATTCGACGGTCGAGATCTGCGCGCTCACCTCAACTAAGGAGTGCTGATTGCTTCACGTACCGTTTGTCAGAAAAATCTCATCTAAGGACTAAGGTCTATTCGCCCGTCGGCGTCGATCTAGAAAACTGCGCCCCATGGAGGGCGCTTGTCTGAAGGAGTCCATGTTTGCTTTTACACGCCGATGGAGGACGTCCGAGGGAGGACGCGTGCTGATTCCTTCACGTACCAGAAAAATCTTATCAGGACTAAGGTGTATTCGCCCGTCGGCGTCGATCTAGAAAACTGCGCCCATGGAGGGCGCTTGTTTGAAGGAGTCCATGTTTGTGAAAAAAATATCTTTTCCCCGGATCGTCGATATGGAGGACGGTTGTCTGAAGTGTAAAGAAAAAAAAATTAACCAAGGTCGCGACTCGCAAGTATAAAATGCATGGTAGTGTGTGTATATTTCTCCCACTCCTCTACACAGCAGCAGCGCATGACGATCATGAAGTTTAGCATCGGCAGCTTCGTGTTTGACCCTTTGCGGCGGCCTTCCTCAAAGCGACTGCGACGCGGCGCGGCGTCAGATCCAGCCTGGGAATCGTTACTTCACCGGCGGCAACAAAGGCGCTACTGCGGACTCTTCCTCTCGGGCTCCAACTGCGACTTGACGGGCACGGAGATGATTACTGCCTTCGACGAGCTGAGGGCGCGCAACTGTGCCAAGTGCGGAATCAAGACGTACAACGACGGCTGTCAGTTCAAGGCCGACTATGTCACCGGATGCTGAGTGTCGCGCTCGTGCTGTTGTGAACTCTTTCAGAGTCGAGAATGTTCAATGTCGGCCAAAATAATAAGCTACTAGTATTGGACCCGCGCTTGCTGCGGCGGGGCAGGTAGAGTTCCATAAAAAATAGGCTCAGTTTCTCCAATTTAGGTCATGTTTTAAGTAAACACAATACATTATTTCAAGTGACTTCATATATACATATCTCAAAATAACATCCATGTCTCGTAGATTTATAGCGAAAACAAAAATATCATAGTAATGTAGCATACGAAGATGCAAAAAAAGACCAATATTACATATTCTCAAAATGCACCACAAAATACGTATTCTCAAAATGCACCACAAAATACGTATTCTCAGTCAGTAATGTCAGAATCAACAAATTGCAGTGGCCAAAGCAACATACCCTTGTCCATGTACTCGCGCAAGCAAACAATTATACAAATAGGC
>NC_141085.1:45087416-45129916 GCF_041138505.1 Cibotium barometz | reverse complement strand
ATTGGGAGTGCTGTTTCAAAATAATAAAGTTATAACCACTTTAATGGTCAAAATAATAAGTGGTTTCATCAAAATGGTCAAGCTATAACGAGTTGTTTCACGCTTATATTTACCAGTAAGTGAGTGGCCAGACCCGTCGTTCGGTGGGATGTGTGGCATGAAAGATGGGGAGTAGAGGATACTCTCTGTGGAAAGTGGAGGGAAAGGGAAATACTACTCTGTGGAAAGACACATGAATGTATAGCAAGCTTTGGCATTGGTGAAACTTGTAGCCGGTTGTAGGTGAAAAGAGAGTCGGTAACACCCTTCAAAAGTCACACCGCATGCATTGGTGGGACACTTGCATAAATTTTTGGACTGGTAGGTTGTTTTCGATTTTTTGGATGCCGTGTATGCCACTGGTGGGACGCAGCTCTTAGTCCAATGCTCTTCGTGTTTCATGTAGAAAAATAGTTAATTGAGTTCTCTTCGTATTTCGTTAGAAAAATAGCTTAAAGAGTTATTTTGTGTGGGTGTTTCAAAATTGGGAGTGCTGTTTCAAAATAATAAAGTTATAACCACTTTAATGGTCAAAATAATAAGTGGTTTCATCAAAATGGTCAAGCTATAACGAGTTGTTTCATGCTTATGTTTACAAATAAATGAGTGGCTAGACCCGTCGTTCGGTGGGTTGATTGCCCTTCTTTCCCTCTTTTCTCTCTCGCCCTTTTTTATTTCTTCCCTTTAAAACAAAACAAAGAACATTTTATTTATACTAGTTCTACTCTCTCCTCCCTATTTAATTCTCTCTCTCTCTCTCTCTCTCTCTCTCTAAATCTCTCTTGCTTTTTCTAAAACTCACTTTCTAACGCTCTCTATAACTATCTTTAACACTCTCTCTCTAGAACTCTCTCTTTTAGCTCTCTATAACTCTCTCTTTACCTCACACTCCCTCACTCTCTTTAATCTTTAACTCTAGAACTCTCTTTAGCTCTCCATAACTCTCTCTTTACCTCACTCTCACTCACTCTCTTTAATCTTTAACTCACTCTCACTCACTCTCTCTTTACCTCACTCACTCACTCACCCACTCTCTCTTTACCTCAGTTTACCTCACTCTCACTCACTCTCTTTAATCTTTAACTCCCCCCCCCCTCTCTCTCTCTCTCTCTCTCTCTCTAACTCTCATTAACTCTCTATCTCCTAGTCTCTCTTACTCTCTCTATTTCTCTCAAATTGGCCAACTCTCTCTCTCCCTCTCTGTCACACACACACACAACCTCTCTCTCTCTCTGCTCACTTTCTTTCTCTCTAACTCCCTTTCTTTCTCTCTAACTCCCTTTCTTTACCCCCCCTCTCTCTCTTTTTAGAAACGTTGCCTCACTCTCTTTCCTTTCTTTAACTCTCTCTATAACTTACTCTCTTTACCTCTCTCTCTAACACACAATCTCTCTGACTCTCTTTTTCTCTCTCTAACATAATCTCTCTGACTCTCTTTTTCTCTCTCTATAATACTTTCTTTGTGTACTCTCTATTTCTCTCTCTAACACACACTCTCTTTGACTCTTTACGTTTCTCTAACTGTTTTTTAATTCTCTCTCAAACTCTCTCTCTCTCTCTCTCTCTTTATAACTCTCCTTAACTTTATCTAGCTCTCTCTCTCTAACTCTCTTTATCTTTCTCTAACTCTCTTTAACTCTCTCTAACTCTCCTTACCTTTATCTAACTCTTTTTTTTTTTGAGGAAACACAGAGCTATAATACTGGGTATGAAAAAACCCCCCAAAGTGCCAGAGGTGGCCTACTGAGGGGGCATACAAACTGTGCAGTGGGAGGCGTGAAGCCTGTGAGCAGTCGGTGCTACATCACGGTGGATGATGTGATGTGTGCAATATGAACCACTGTGGGGGAGTGTACTCCCATCTAGCATGTCCTCCAACAATCCTGAAGAAGAGACCCGTGCGCCCCCAACGACGAATGAAGGCCTGGAGTCTGTCCTGAGCTGTCTGTGAAGGCCGACAGGAATCATCATACGTGGAACGCAGTGCACGGATAAGATCGAGCCAAATCAGGACTAGAGTTTCCCTTTCTAACCCTCTCTCTCTCTCTCTCTCTCTCTCTCTGTCTCTCTTGCTGTTTCTCTCTCTCTTTATCTCTCTCTAACTCTCAAACCCTCTCTCTCTGTCTCTCTGTCTCTCTTTATCTCTCTAATCCTCTAATAAGGTATGTATATATGTATATATGTATATGTGTATATATGTATGTATATGTATATATGTATATATATATAACACTCAAATAACTCACTCACTCTCTCTCTCTCTCTCTCTCTCTCTCTCTCTCTCTCTCTCTCTCTCTCTCTCTCTCTCTCTCTCCCTCTCCCTTTAACTCTCTCAAACTTTCTTACTCTCTCTAGGTCTTGAGTTGGCCAACTCTCTCTCTCTAACACTGTCTCTCTCACACTCACCAAGCAAAGAAATAAGGGTGAATCTTTGTCAATTGGCTATTTTTTAAGGGTTTTTTCAAAACAAAATTCACCCGGTATCTTAAAACATTTGTCCAAATTTTGGTTGTTTTGAAAAGTTTTAGAAAATATTTATCCAATTTTGGACATTTTGGGATATTTTTTAAAAATATTTGTTTCATTTTTTATAATTTTAGATGTATATAGGAGGAATAATCGCCAATCCATCTACGCTTATATATTCATGCAAGCATCTTTTTTTAAAAACCCTGACACTCAACCTCTCTCTCTCTCTCTCTCTCTCCAAGTCTCTCTCTTTAACTCTCCAATTCACTCTCTCTCTCTCTCTCTCTCTAACTTAATTCTCTCTTTTTAATTCTCTGTCTCTAACTCTCTGTCTCTTTAATTCTCTCTCTCTAACTCTCTTTAACTCTCTCCAATTCTCTCTTTATCTTTCTCTCTCTCTCTCTCTCTCTCTCTCTCTAACTCTTTGTCTCTTTAATTCTCTTTAACTATCTCAATCTCTCTTACTTTATCTAACTCTCTCTATTTCTGTCAAATTGACCCACTGTGTGTGTGTGTGTGTGTGTGTGTGTGTGTGTATAACACACATTCTCTCTCTCTAAATCAGATCTCTAACTCACTCTCTTTACCTTTCTCTAACTCTCTCTTTCTAACTATCTCTATCTCTATCTAACTCTCTCTCTATCTCACTATAGCTCTCTCTATAGCTATCTTTAATACTTTCTCTCACTATAACTCTCTCTAGCTATCTTTAATACTTTCTCTCTCTCTAACTCTCTATAACTCTCTCTTTACCTCACTCTCACTCACACTCTCTCTCTCTACCTCTTTACCTCACTTGTTGAAATCATGGATCAAGCTCTTCTAAAGACATAACATCTACCTAATGATAAATTAATCCTATACTAATCACAACACTAATATGCTCTAATGACATTGCTAATCTAAGGTGGATAAAAATGAACAATACTCATGGTGATGAGTGTGTGCTGATTAATTTTAGACTCAAGTTTAGTTAGGTTACAAGATGGAAACTTGTACTCATAAAAAGACTTGAGATGTTGTGCTTGTATTCCATTGATTAAAATGTCCTCCTTTTATAAAACGGGCAAGAAAACGATCATAAAACAATGTAGCAAAAAACGATCAAAATAGGCAGTTCAAACGGTCAAAAACGGCCAGAAAAATGGTAACCTACATTATTGTATTATACGATACCATACGATATTGTACAGTGTATGAATCGGTTTGTACCAGTACGAGAAACAACCTTGAGCGTCACTTACACGACGTCACTTTTACAGATGTCGCATAAGCGACGGTCTAGGAGATTAAAAAAAAACCCAAATCAGATGGCTCCCACAAATTTGCACAAGCTATTTGCATTCTCAACATCAATGCCCTCAGCTCAAGCAGACAATCGATTAGCGCTCACCGTTTCTCCTCCCGTCTGCACCTTCCCTCCATCCATGTAATGCTCCATGACGTTTGCTTTGTTCTAGTTTTTCTAGATTTACAAGACCCTTGCAACCTCCTCTGTGCTTGACCACCTAAGGGAAAGCTCTATGCTTGGCTACCTAGCTGGGCAAGTCCCCGGCTGCTCACGCACATCCATGCATGACCATGTAAATCATACTGGATCGGCACCAAACTTTGCACACACATGCCCTAGAATTAACTCCTCTACTTGCTGCCAACTTTCTCATTTGTGCCTTGTGTCCCCTATGTTGTTTGCATGTGTGATGGGTCAATTTTTGTGCCACACACCACATTATGAGTAGATGAACACTCATGATCCTCGGCGTGCAACCACTACCAACCTGACTAGTGCGAGATACTTCTTTGAACCTCTTGAGTCAATGTTCAAGCCACGGCTTGCAAAAAATGTAACCTCTGGTAAATTTATTTTTCTTGATGTTTAACAGTGCATTCTTAACTAAGTGCTTGACATTGTGAGTCATGTTTGACACAAATCCTAACACTTTTAGGCCCCTGAGCCACTTGTTTAAAAATGACATCCTTGGTAGTACCACCATCTAAAAGAATTGTGACCAGGTAATTATTTAGATGCCCCCCAGCCTTAACAACTCAGAATTACTAGCCTCCTCAACTAAAGCCCAAGAACTACTAGCCACATAGTATTCTCCACTCATAAGACTAGCTGGTGAACTTTGAAGCACACCAATATATGGATAGCAGGTGTGAGACTCCCTCGTCCTTAGCTTTTCAACCTTGCCCACCAAGGTTGAGACCCTAGTCTATTGAGCTTCAAACCTAGTGACTATGGAAGCTAGAATTGGTGTGCTACTACTAGCTAGAGTGTGCCCTATGAAAAGATGCAGGGGAGAAGAGAGCTTGAGCTCTTACAAGCACATACACACTTACACAAACCCTAGAAGAGAACACACAAGGTGAGAGGCTGAAAATTCTTCTTCTTCACACAACAAAAGAGGTCTATAAAGAAGATAAAGTGACTAACACACATAATAGAGTATATACAAGCGGTCCATAATGTGAACACGCTAAGTGGAGTGGGTAGGTGTGGACTAGTTAGTGTAGTCCAGCTATAGAATCTCTGGCGAAGATATGTTGGTGCCAGCTACCATACCCGCTCGTGATGTAAAAGTCGAACGGTCTTGCAGGCGACTCGTGAGTGTCAGCTCATGTTGAGCTTGACATCTCAACACTTCCCCTCAAGCTCAACTCTAGCTCATGAACTCCAAGCATATCTTAAAATCTGCAGAGCTTCTTAGCTCCCAAGGCCTTTGTGAAGATGTCAACGACTTGATCCTGTGTGCTGGCATAGGCGAAGTCGATGTCACTACCAGGACTCTCTCTTTGATAAAGTGGTAATGTACCTCAATGTGTTTTGTCTCCGCGCATGCAAAACTGGGTTCTTAGCAAACTGTATACTGCTAAGATTGTCACAATATATGACAACCTTTCTCTCCACATGCAACCCCAAATCAGCAAAACAAGTAGCTTGTGTAACCAAGCTACCTCACATGCTGCCACCGCAGCTCCTCTGTGTTCTGTCTCTGTACTCGACAAGGCAACTGTGGGCTGCTTCTTGCTACTCCATGTCATAACAACACTCCCCAATGAAAACATAAATCCATTGGTAGATCTCAATCCATTGGTAGATCTCCTATCTAAGATGCTACCTACCCAATCTGCATCTATGTACCCATATAGCTCCAATGGTACACCTGTTGCATAAAACAATGCATAATCAACAGTGGCTCTCAAATACTGAAGTATGTATCGCACACTGTCAAGATGTGGTTTGCGTGAAACTTGCATAAACTGGCTCTCTAAGCCAACAGTGTAACTCAATTCTGGCCCGCTAATTGTGACATAGATCAAACTCCCCATAATCTTCCCATACATAGTGGGATCCTCCAACACATAACTTGTATCCACACTAAGCTTTCCATTTTGATCTAATGGCACCGAGATTGGCTTACAATTAGCCATCCCATACTTGGACAACATGTCTAATACATACTCTCTCTGTGACAGCCAAATACCCTCAGGTGTGCGAATGACCTCAATTCCCAAAAAGTAGTGTATATCTCCCAAATCCTTCATCTCAAACTTCCTTTTAAGAAGACTTTTCACATGCTCAACCTCATCCAAGTTGTCACCCCCAACAATAAGATCATCTACATAGATGGTGATGATCACAATACCCTCACTCTTGTGCACCTACAAAAAGAGTGATCTGCATTTGCAATATGAAAACCAATAGTGACAAGATACTCAGCAATACCCTCACTCTTGTGCACCTACAAAAAGAGTGATCTGCATTTGCAATATGAAAACCAATAGTGACAAGATACTCAGCAATCTTGTCATGCCATGCTCGTGGAGCTTGCTTCAGCCCATACAAAGCCTTACGAATCTTACATACATACTCTGGGTGACCTGTATCCTCAAAATAAGGTGGCTGATCCATATACACTTCTTCTTGAAAGTCACCATGCAAGAACACATTTTTTACATCCATCTGATGTAAACACCAGTCCCCTTTAGCTGCAGCCACTGCAATCGCGGCTCTCATAGTTGCCATCTTTACAACCAGGGCAAATGTCTCTTCATAATCAATCCCATGTGTCTGTGCGCATATCCTTTGGCTACCAATCTAGCCTTTTACGTGCTTATGCTACCATCACTGTTATGTTTCACCTTATACACCCCCACTTACAACCAATAGCTTTCTTGCCTTTAGGTAATGGCACCAAATCCCAAGTCTCATTTCCATATACAATGCATCCATCTCCTCATCCATAGCTTTCTCCCAACAAACATTTCCAATAGCCTCTTCTTCAAAACATGTGGGTTCTACAACCTGCACAACTTTTGCGATATAAGCATAGTGATGTGCCACATAACCATCATAATTCAACCTCTGCACATGGTTTTTGACTCTTCCAGATCTTCGTAACTTTGCATTCATGGCTTTCATAGTCTTCTTCACACCAGGCATCCTCATTTTGCTGGAATCCCAAGCTCCTTATCAAGGCTCATCTCCAAGCCACTAGACTCTCCATCAATAAGAGAATGCCTTGCAGAAATATCCGGCATATCAAGGGACTCAACCACTTTCTCTTTGCCTTTATGTGATGCACCAACTACATTTTCAGTGTACTGGTATTATGACACAGCCTGCCACTCCATGGTCTATCAACATAACTATTGGATGAGGACTCTCCTAGTCCACTCAATGAGTGTGATTGTTGACTTGAATTCTATGCAACCACATTTCCACTTATATAAGCCCCCAACAACATCCTTTTCAGCAGCATACGAGCTACTCATCTCATCCAATACATCCTTGCTTACCCTTAATTCACGTGTAGTAGGATTATAGCATCTACATCCCTTTTGCTCAAGGGAATATGGAATAAACACACATTTTTCTGCCTTTGGATCTAGCTTAGTACGCAACTCATCTGGCACATGCACATATGAAATACATCCAAAAACTTTCAAGTGAGACGAATCAAGTTTCTTGCCAGTAAACTTCTCCTCTGGTGTTACATCATGTATGGCTGCATGTATGGCTGCAGTAGTAGTCCTGCTCATGATATAAATTGTTGTAGACACAACCTCAGCCCAATAGCTATGCGACATATTCTTCTTTGCCATCAATTCTCATCCTATTGTTGCAATGTGTCTATTTTTCCGCTCAGCAACTCCATTTTGCTGCATGCAAATTGTCTCTAAATGCTATTCTTTTACTAGAATTCAGAGAACTCATTGGAGAAGTATTCTCCCCCTCCATATGACCTTAGGCACTTCACATGCTTTCCTGTCTGTTTTTCAGCCATCACTTTGAAATTTTGAAAATGAGTGAAAATTGCACTCTTCTCCTTCATCAAATACACCCACAGTTTCCTCATGTGGTCATCAATGAATGTTACATAGTTCTTGCAGCCACCCATAGACATAGTCTTCGCAGGACCCTATACATCTCAATGCACAACATCTAATACATTCCTACTCACATTTATTTCATGTGGAAATACATGCTTTTTTTGCTTTCCAAATTGACATGTTTCAAATACTTTTCGTATACCTTCAACCTTAAACTTAGGTAGCCCTATCACAAATTCTTTAGTCTGCATGGACTTCATTCTTTGCACATTTACATGCCCAATTCTCTTATGCCAAATGTCTGTATCTGCAACACAACTCTTGAACCATTTTCAAACATTGCAACACTCACTTTAGGAATATTTACATTTAGTGTAAACATTCTACCCACTTTGTTGCCTTTTGCAATCAACCTACACTTATCTTTATAGTCTTCTACATAATAGCCACCATCAGGATTAAACTGGAAAACTGCAAAACTTGCTCAATCATCTGGCCAACTGAAACCAAATTCTTTGTAATGTTTGGAATATGAAGTACATCTGCAATGTACTTCACCTTACCATCCTCCATAGACAATGGTACATCTCCAACATGGGCAATCGGATGAGCAATATCATCCCCTGTTTCAACAAAACTTGGTCTTTTAAGACTGTTCATTTCCTTGAACCACTCACCATGACTTGTCATGTGGTTTGAAGCACCTGAATCCACATACCATACATCATCCTTACATGCTGCTACATCATTTCCAGACACAGCATTAACTACATGTTGCACAACAAAAAACCTCTCATTATCCTCATTATTTCTACTAGAGGATGCATAGTTGTTTTGCTACACTTTTCCATTTTGCATGTCACTCTGTTTCGTATAAAAATCTGCCTGCACATGTCTAGGCTTACCATAGTAAAAACAGCCTCGTGTATCATTATGCTGCCTTTGCCAATTACCATGACCTCTTTGACTCCCCCTTGCCTCTAGTGGCCTCTTCCACTTGTGTGTTGTTGTTGCGAATCCTGGGACTATTGCTGCTGCTGCTTACATAATTCTGATTACCTCTTTGGCCACCACCTTGGCCATGTCCATGACCTCTACCTCTTTGGCCACCACCTTGGCCATGTCCACGACCTCTACCTCTTCCTCTACCTAAACTTCTGTACAAGGCCTGCTACTCTAAACTGTTTTTGTTTTGTGAAGGCTGTTGATCTTCACCCAAATTCTTCTCTTCAATGATCAACATTGACACCAAATCTGTGAAGTTGGGAATGTTCTCCCGTGTTTGAATAGATGTCTTGAACGCCTTTTATTGTGGCCCGAGACCACATAGACACACTTCCACCTTATCATCATCATCAACAGAAACACCAATTGATGTAAGGGATTCCACAATGCCCTTGATCTTCAAGGCATAATCATTCACAGACATGTTTTTCTTCTCCAAAGTATGAAGTTCATTCTTCAACTGAATCTTTTGTGCCTTGGTGTTAGTTTCATACAGCTTCACGAATGTGTCCCATGCCTCCTTAGGTGACTTGGCATCCTATTCCCAATCATGGTGTCCTGTATAATAATAGAAAGCCAATACATGACTTTCCTTGCTCCTTAATTCCAATCCTTGAATTCTTTTACATCTGTAGAGCAGTTGGATTAATCTCCAGTACATCTCTGGTGCCTCCTCATGTTCACCTTCAATGTAGTCCCGATAACCTTTTTCCATCAGGAAATTTGTCAATCTAAACCTCCAAGCATGGAATTTGTTCTTGTCAAGCTTCTCTGCAACAATCTAGTTTATTCCATCATTCGATATCTTTTCTACAACACAAATTTACCAAAATAGCACTCTTGTTTGACCTACACAAACTATTGTATTCTCTACAGCGGTACTATACTGCACCCAAACTATCACAACCAGTGACCTCAATTTGCATACATACACCCAATGGCAACTTTAAGACTTCTTTGCAGTACACACAGTGTCTACACAACCAATCGCCCTTCTTGCAGTTCAAAATATAGAGTTCTGCAGAGAATCGAAACTTACCCACAGTGCTTGTGAACACCTTGCGAACTAAAAAACAGAGGTCTAGATGCACCCGCCGAAACAGAGGTCTAGACGTACCCGAAACACGTTTTTGGCTCAAAATGTTTATGCCCAATGGACAAAATAGTTGCCATGTAGCTCTGCTCAATTGGAGTTTGTTTGCCGATGCCTCCCAAAGAGCTCCTCATCACAAGGGTGTAGTAGCCAACACAATGGGGGAAGAGTAGATGAAGCTCTTACCCTCGTACCACTTTCTATGCTTCTCTTGCTTGCCGCTCAGCCCTTAGCATGAAGTAGGCTCTGATACCATCAAAAGATGCAGGGGAGAAGAGAGCTTGAGCTCTTGTAAGCACATACACACTCACACAATCTCTAGAAGAGAACACACAAGGTGAGAGGCTGAAAATTCTTCTTCTTCTTCACATAAAAAAAGAGGTCTACAAAGAAGATATAGTGACTAACACACATAATAGAGTATATTCAAGCGGTCCATAATGTGAACACGCTAAGTGGAGTGGGTGGGTGGGTGTGGACTAGTCCGTGTAGTCCAGCTATAGAATCTCTGGCGAAGATATGTCTGTGCCAGCTACCAAACCCGTCAGTGATGTAAATGTCGAACGACATATGCAGGCACCGCGTTAGTGTTAGCTCATGTTGAGCTTGACATCTCAATACCTTATGGTTTACTCACTCTACTGACATTATTCGGACACTTCGACTTAGAATGGCCTACTACATGACAATAAAAGCATCAGTTCTCCTATGCCAAGTGATCTCTCCTTGGAGCAGCAGCTAGCCCCTCTTCCTCTTAGCAATCAGAAGAAGCTACTATACTGGAGTTCAATGAGACTTTCCTTAGCCGACGAGGTAGTGGTAGCAAACCAGGTTCTTCTTGCCACCATATGGTATATCACTTCTGGTTGGTCCTTCTCACGGGCCTGCATTGGTTAGGTTCAATGATCGATCCACAACTTTATGTGGGCTAGTGAGGACTGATTTGCAAGCAATTTACTACGAGCTCGAGATCATCTCAAACCAAGTAGCACTCCGATAGGTGGTCGGTGTCGAGGCTCACGTTGGTGGTGGATGTAGAGGCACTACGAGGTGGTAGTGGCAGCGAAAGATGAGGTGATGCAGGCTCTGGTGACAAGGGTGTTGCTGTATCCTGAGTGGTGTAGATGAAGGGCAGGGAGGGCTGTATCCTGAGTGGTGTAGATGAAGGGCAGGGAGGGCTGTATCCTGAGTGGTGTAGTGGTGTAAGCTCTCGTGACAAGGGTGCTACAAGACCTGAAGGGTGAAGTCTCTGGTGTCAAGGGTTTTGCATACCTAAAAGGTGCAAGCTATGGTGACAAGGGTGTTGCGTACCTGAGGGGTGGTGTAGAGAAGGGAGGGCTTCCGTCTCCCGAGTGGTGTCGATGGTGGAGATAAGGAGAGAGTGGGTTGTCGTCCCAATGGTGTGATGTAACAAAGAGTGGGTTGCTATCCTAGAAAGTACTGATGATAAAAGGATGATCTCCTGTATTGTAGTGGAGAGTGGGTTGTTGTCTTGATGGTGTGAGATGAGGAAAAACACTAAAGTTCTCTATGTAGCAGAGAGGGCTACTGTCCCATGAGCTAAAGATAAAACGTTGATATGATCTACTGTAGCAGAGAGGGCTGTTGTCCCCATGAACATATATGTAACGCTGATGTGATCTATGTGGCAGAGAGGGATGTTGTCCCATCAATAGATATGTAACGTTGATGTGATCTATGTGGCAGAGAGGACTGCCGTCCCAAAGTGTAGCCAATTGTAAAACATTGAAGTACTGTGCTGTGGCAGAGTGGGCTGTTGTCCCAAGGTGTGGCCAATAGTAAACGCTGATATGTAAAATTAGAGAGGGTGAGTGATGGCAGAGGTGGTGAAGGTGAGGTGATGTAAATGGGTTGATCATCTCCCAAAGTAAGATCTTGAATGGGACTCTCCACTGAGTAAGAAGTCCCATTCCCTGTGTGTGGTCCAGATTAGAGTGGAGAATCAACTTCTGGTGAGAAGAATTGATCCTCTTAGACTGCGGGTAGACAATCCATGCTCTGTTTTCTCGATAGCTCTCATACCATGTGAGGGAAAAAGGAGGAAAGGACCAAATGTATGAGAGATCATAGTAAAAAAACACAACAAAGAAAAAGCATGGTCGATGACGAAGGCTCGCGCGTTGATGTGAGGCAAAGCACTTCAAGAAGTGGTAGGTGTCGAAGGATCGCATGTCGGTGGATACAGAGGCACTCCGAGGTGGTAGTGGCAATAGAAGATGAGGTGATGTAGGCTTTGGTGACAAGGGTGTTGCGGTACCTAAGGTGGTAGATGACAAGCAGAGAGGGTTGCCGTCCCGATTGGTGTAGTACCATTCAGGTACCGTAGCACCCTTATCACCAGTGTTTGCATCATCATCACTTCATCTTCTGCTGCCCACTACCACCTTAGAGTGCCTCTACATCCACCGACGGGATCCTTGACACCGACCATTCTTGTAGCACGCTTGTCATCACCAGAGCTTGCATCGATGAAGAGCAAAGAGGACTGCCATCCCAAGTGGTGCAAGCTCTAGTGACAAGGGTGCTGCAATACCTGAGGAATGTTGAGGGTTGTCATCCTGAATGGTGTCAATGGTGAAGATAAGTAGAGAGGGTTGTCGTCCGATGATGTGAGATGGTGAGCAGAGAGGGCTGCTATCCCGAGGTAAATTGTAGAAGAAGTAGAGACAGCTATCGTAAAACAATGATGTGAGATGGTGAGAAGAGATGACATGTGCATGCCTGTGCGATGGCTTAATCTTTAGTATGAACTGTTTAAATCCCTGATCCGTAGTAGCAGAAGCATCTTCATCATTAGTAGCAGAAGCATCTTCATCACATCAGCATGGTCTACAATAGCATCATCATCAACACCATAGCATTAGTAGCATCACATCATCATCATCTTCTTCATTTGTAGCAGCATACAATGCATGAGGAGCCTGGTGCACTATCGGCAGGCTAACAATGTTGTCCAGGTTAAAGTCAGCATAAGGGGTAGTAGTAAGGAAAGGGGTGTGACCAGCCATAGTGAAGTGCAACGTGAATAAAATCAATCAACATTTGTTTGTCCACCCAAAGTTGGCCGATTTGTCACTCTACTGGCCGACTAGTCCTTAGACAACATATATAAGTAACTTAAGCATATTCAGTAGTTCACAAGTCATAGTTCAGTTCATAAATCAGCAATCAGTCATAGCAAGAGTAGAGTAAATGTAAAAGGGCTAGGGTCAACCCCTATGGGGCTGACCCAAGCCTCATTCATGTAAAAGCATCAGTCACTGTTTTGTAACATAGTTATATAAGAAAACCCTGAGCACTAATCTCTCTCTTCTTCTCTCTCCTTTGTGTCAATCATAAGTAATTAGCATCAATGTTCTTAAGTATGCTTAGGGGCTATGGATCAATACACATGCTGAAGATTAAGCTATGGCACGGGCGTGCACATGACAAGAGAGGGCACCATCCCAATGATGTGAGATGGTGAGAAGAGAGGGCTACCATCCCAATGATGTGAGATGGTGAGAAGAGAGGGGTACTATCTTGAGGTAAATTGGCGGGGGTGGGGTCACGGCACGGCATGGTTTCACCGCACGACTCATGGCAAAGCGGGATCTTGTGGCACTGCACGGCTTGCTGGGTGCGACACTACACTGCTCGTGGGCGGGGTCACATCACGGCACGGCCTAGGAGGGGGGGCTCATTGTAAGCACAACAAGGGTGGGGTCGTAGCATGACAAGACATGACACAACACGACTCATCTCTGGGGTTGTGTGATGGCACGACCTAAGGGAGTGGGCTGCTGTCGGATGGTCGACTAGGATAATGTTGTCGGCCTGTTTGTCTGGGTCCTCCATGACCTGATAAACCATATAGTTCTCTAGGTGATATGGTCTAGACCTCGATGTTAATGTCGTGGTGGAGATTTTTGGTTATGGTGGTTATGATGTCCCTAGTCAATGACCTTGAGTAGGGACATGATCAACAGTGTTCAGTTAGTGTCAGCACAGCAGCAGCAACCGAGTGGTCAACAATGGTTAGTTAGTGTTAGCAGAGCTGAGTGTTAAGGAGTTGTTTGCATTAGGAGAATTTAGGTAAGCCTTGGGCTAGGGCATGGAATGGCCAGCCCATAAAGGATAGCTTCCAGGCTATAGGAGGGCCTGGGCAGCCAGTGGATTGCCCTACACATGCCCATTGGGTGTTGGCCAGCATTACAGCCTCCCCATGGGCTATCGGCATAGCAAATACTCCTGCTTGCATATAAGCAGGAGTATTTGCTATGCCCATCATTTCATTTAGAGAATCACTCCTCCTCCATAGAGCATAGCTTGCACAAGAATCATGACTTACATCAGCATTGGAGTAGATCATCATGGCATCGTGGACACATGAGCTCTTATTTAAATGTGTGTGTGTGTGTGTGTGTGAGAGAGAGAGAGAGAGAGAGAGAGAGAGAGAGAGAGAGAGAGAGAGAGAGAGAGAGAGAGATCAGAGTGTAAGCAATAATGTGTAAGAGTAGTGCAACTTATTGGTCATAGTACATTATATGGGAAAATCCATCAATGCTTAATCAAAGTAATTAATTTGCACATGTTTATATTCAATGGCCAGACCCAAGACACTCACAAAGATTGTTAATGATATCCTGTTGGCCTGCATATATGAAGACAATATCGATGCTTATTGTACACCTCTTCAAAGGAAATAATATGTTGTGGATCTTTATCAGGGGCACAATAGTGTGGCGGCGGGACAAATCTAGCTAACGTGAATAAAGTGCAGACGAAGCTTTTACAGGCCATCACTGAGTGGAAACAAAATTAGCTAATTGATTTCACTCAGGAAACAAAATTAGCTAATTGATTTCACTCAGAAAACAAGAGCTCGTGCTAAGCTTGCTGATATAGTGCACAACGGGCGTAGTAGAATGTTTAGGAACTATTAATTTAAAGTACTCTTTTATAATATAATGTTTCTATAGTTTAATGGAACTATCATCTTTATATCCCTGATAGTCCGATATTATGTTGTTGTTGCTGTTCTCTTGACGTTATGAGATACATTATGTTATCGTTATTGCCATTGGTGGCATTTGGAGTTGTATTTGAGTATGTTATATTTTACTTAGAATGTGATGATGGTGATTTTGTGCATCTTTTATCTTGCGTATATGTACTAGTGGATTTTGAGTATATGCTTATAGGTTTCGATACAATCTCCTTCTGCATGTGTATAGATATCCATGGAGGACTTTGGGAAGTCAGGTCTTTTGATAGCCATCAAGAGAGTATTTCGGAGTCTCGGTTTACGTAGAGAGGACATAGAGGAGGACATGGGAGAGTATACTTTGTTGAGAGTTGACAAGTTGGAGGCTACCCTCACTCAACTCTCTTGCTCCTTGTGGCTCGTAGTCCCTGGTAAGGGCACCTATAGATACATTGGAGGATGAGGAGGATCGAGAGCAGGAGGATCAACAGGAGGAGGGTCAGGGTCAGGAGATGGAGCTGGCCATGCTGGCGGAGCTGGACATGGTACCACACAGCCACATGAGCATGTATAATTTCTATAATTTGAATTGCATAATAAAAATAGAGTTTTCATTTAAATGCAGGGACCAACACAAGGTCAGCACAAGAAGTTTGTCCTTGCACAGCTTGAGCGAGAGTTCGGAGCTAGGTGGAGCCACAAAGGTGTTCTGTAGGAGTGTGCGATTCTACTTAGGCACTGGAGAGATAATTCACAGTAATAATACGTAATCTTGTTTTTGAAAGATTGAAGTAGATGTGTAGAAAAATAGAGAGAGAGAGAGAGAGAGAGAGAGAGAGAGAGAGAGAGAGAGAGAGAGAGAGAGAGAGAGAGAGAGAGAGAGAGAGAGAGAGAGAGAGAGAGAGAGAGAGAGAGAGAGAGGTGGTGTCCAGGATGTTGAGTAGCCATGCACAAATAGTGTGGGACTACCCCACACTCAGCCGACTAGCTGGGCAGGGTCCTGGCCTTGTCGGCTGCCTGGCCATGCCATACGGCTGGTCGATAGCCTACCCAGCCCATGCAAGGGTTGGTGGGCACATCTTGGGGCCTTCGTGGCCCCTTGGGGTGGCCCTAAGTTGCCGCATGCCCACTGCAAGAGCCTTAGGCTCTCCTCTGGTGGGGGTAGCCCTATGGGCTACCCCCTTTTCTATATGCAAACCTACATGCACTATAGAAGTTTGGCATCCAATTGCAAACCAGATCATTTGTGACATGTGTAGTAAAATAACCTTAGTCTTAACTAAGCTGCACTTAGAAATATACTTAAGAGATAGAGAATGGTTTCACTGCAAATGCAATGAAGCTATATTAGATGAGATGTTTACAATTGAGATCTAATAAGATCTGAGATGATGATGGTGGTGACTTTGACTAAATGCTGACTTATGAATGCTGAACTGGTGTACTGTTGAACTCCACACCTTCTTAGGGTCTTGGGCTGAAGACCACCAAAACAACAGAGAGCTACCTGGTATGACATGCAGAAGCTTTGGGCTTGAATCAATAACTTCAATGCTTAGAATTCAGCAATCTTTCACAATGAAAATAGCTCAAAAACTGAAGTAGATGTGTAGAAAATAGAGAGAGAGAGAGAGAGAGAGAGAGAGAGGGAGAGAGAGAGGGAGAAGAGGACATAGTATTGGGTCCTGATACCTATGGGATTGGAGCTTCCCCTTGTTGCCTGTGTATGGTTTGGCCACCCTAAGCAAACCAGTTGGTTGCTCGGTAGCCATTGGGCTGGCTCCCTGGGCTGTTAGCTGGCCGACAGCTTCTCTAGGGCCTGGGGCCAAGTTAGCTGGCTATCCATGGGCCATAGGCCTGGTCGATGGCCCTTCTTGCCCAAGCCAAGGTTGGTGGGCACAACTTGGGGCCCTCTTGGCCCCTTGGGGGTGGTTCCACACCTCCCCCATGCCCACAACAACAAGAGCACAAGGCTCTGCCCTGGGGTAGCCTTATGGGCTGGCCCTTCTCTACATGCACCTACAGATGTTTGGCACCCGGTCATAGACTAGATACACAGATCACTTAACATCATTCCAGGCTACTCGTAGCCATGCACAAATAGAGCAAGACTACCCCACACTTACCCTGTCGAATCCCCAAGGTCTCATAGGGCATACCTACAACAAGACTCCAAACCTACAAAATAAAGCCATAAAACCATGAAGGGGATGAAGGCCACCTGATTCACCACCCAACCAAGATAGCCGTTTGGCAAAGCCCACAAGTCTTGGTTGTCCCCACCACTGAGCCACAAGCTGAGCTAACTAGCTAGATGTACCAATTAGCCTCTACCCCATGACGTCCCATACCACCATGAGGCTACCCTCATGGGCCTCGAGATTGCTGCTAGCCTCGGATGCAACAATGAAGCAGGTGCACGTCTGCACTAGATCTAGGCTCCTGACCACATAGCCTCGTGAGACTCTGACTAACTGATTGACTGACCTTGCCCACCCTTTTATAGGCTCTTGGTCGGTCACTGGGCATCCACACATGGGCGCCCCCGTCAATCCATCCCCAGCCCAGTTCGCCAATCTACATGCCTAGCTCCAAGCTACCCCATGCCTCGGAGCTAGTATTGTGTGCGTGCTGCACACAATAGATACACTTTGTGCACACAACACAACCGACTGGCTCGTTGGCCCTGTCGACTACCTGGCCACGAATCCTAGGGCTAGCCGATAGCCTACCCAACCCATGCAAGGGTTGGTGGGCATAGCTTGGGGCCTTCCTAGGGTCTTGGGTTGAAGGCCACCAAAACAATGGAGAGCTGCCTGGTATGAAAGCTTCTCTAGAGCCTGGGGCTGTCGGCTTGCTATCCATGGGCCATAGGGCTGGCCAACAAGGCTTGGCCCCTTGGGGGTGGCTCTACACCTCCCCCATTTTTAGGTGCATGTAGGATTGCATGTAGAGAAGGGGCCAACCCTTACCCCCACAACAAGAGCACAAGGCTCTACCCTGGGGGTAAGGGTTGGCCCCTTCTCTACATGCAATCCTACATGCACCTAAAAATGTCTGGCACCTGGTCACAGACTAGATACACAGATCACTTGACATCATTCTAGAGGGAGACTCACAGCATGGAATGGGGTAGCCTTAAGGGTTGGCCCCTTCTCTACATGCAATCCTACATGCACCTAAAAATGTCCGGCACACCTGGTCGCAGACTAGATACACATATCACCTGACATCATTCTAGAGGGAGACTCACAGCATGGAATGGCACTACTTCATGTGAAGGACAATGTAGACCTGACCTTGGATGCATAGAGTGGAATCCTGGCTCACTCGGGGCTCACATGGGACCAGTTTTCCACTCCAGCTCTAATGGGTCCAAGGTGAGTTTCGATCGACATGCATTGGAAGCTAGCGGCTTGGGATAGCAGCCCACTCTTTGCTACATATCATCAGTGTTTTTATCCTTATATTATGGGACAATGCCCTCTCTTCTACACTCAGCACATGAGCATTTTTATCATCAGCTTATGGGACAACAACTCTCTCTACTACATAGAGCATAACAAGAGAACAAGGCTTGCCTTGGGGTAGCCTTATGGGCTGGCCCCTTCTCTACATGTAATCCTGCATGCAACTACAAATGTCTGGCACTCAGTCTCACAGACCATATACACAAATCACCTAAAATCATTCCAGAGGGAGACTCATAGCAGCACGGACTGGCACTGCTTCATGTGTAGGACAATGCAGACCTGACCTTGGACGACGCATAGAGTGGAACCCTGGCTAACTCATCTCGGGGACTGGGCTCACATGGGACCAGTTTTCCACTCTAGGTCTCATGGGTCCAAGGTTAGTTTCCATCGGCATGCATTGGAAGCTCCGGCATGCCTAGGTAGCACGTGATATGCATTGGGATCTCCCAGTGATGCCAGCAACTACCGACATATTTAGGTAGTATCGGGCATGGATTTAAAGATACCTGCTTGCCTAGGTAGTATCCAAAATACATTGGGTTCTCCCGGTGCATGAAGGTAGGTACTGGCATGCTTAGGTAGCACCCAACATGCATTGGAAGCTACCGGCATGCATTCAGTGCTCTCAAAGCATGCCGGTAGATGCTTCTGTAGGTACTGACATGCTTAGGTAGCTCCCGGTGCATGTCGGTAGTTATCAACATGCATTGGAAGCTACCGGCATGCATTCAGTGCTCTCAAAGCATGCCGGTAGCTACTAGCATACTTAGGTAGCACCCACATTGGGAGCTCCCGCCCGGTGCATGTTGGTGGGAGTTAATGGCATCCATTGGGAAGCTACCGACATGCCTAGGCAACACCCATCATGCATTGAGTACTCTTGGTGCATGCTGGTAGCTCTACTAGCATACTTAGGTGTAGCACCTCGCATGCATTGGCTGCAAGCCGATAGCTCTCAATGCATGTTGGCAGTTATCAGCATGCATTGGAAGCTATCCGCATGCCTAGGTAGCACCCGCCCGTCATGCATTGGGTGCCCTCGGTAGCTACCCTCAAGTAGCACTCGGGAGCTCCTAGCATGTCGGTAGTCACCTCACATCAGAGGGCTCTTGTACATATGTTCACTCACCAACCATTACATATAGGCTCACTCACCTATTTCATACTGTGTTGTTTTTCATATAGACTCACTCACCTATTTCATACTATGTTGTTTTTCTTTGATCTCAATATAGGGCAGGACCTAGGATGATACCTGAGTTTCAAGGACTAGACTTGGGAAAAATGTCAATGTAAAAGAGTGGTTCATCGTTTTCCTTGCTAGCTTCTTGTAGCTCCTCTTCTGTTAGGTCCAACCTAGGTGGTATAGGGAAAGTTGATGTTACAAGCTCAGTTTACTGCTCAATGCCAAACTTAGGTAGGTCTTCGTCCCCCTCGACCTCATCTTCTTCCTCTTGTTCCTCATTCACATTAGATGGTCCTAGTCTATCTCCTTGAGAAATCACCATCATGGTGAGGTCAAGATGTGTATACCCCTCCTCAGCCAATGATGTATCTTCCTGGATATGAATATGGTTGCTATCCTCGTGCAAGGAGGCTAGTGTGCTATCAAAAATCCATCAACCTCGAGGATTGACTTGCACAATTCGCCACCATGGATTGCCATTTGGATTCTTGTAAAAGAATGCTTGTTCATAATGCATTGGAAGAAGGTAAGGTTCTTTGCTACCTTGTAGAAACTTGGAGGGGTTGATAGACCAAAAACCCATGGGCTCTCTTTTCACGGTAGAATCTTTACCTCTATATTGTGTATGGAACTAGTGAACCTTGAAAATGACCTATAATAAACATGTTCTCGAATTAACACCAAATACACCACCATGTTCTCGAATTAACACCAAATACACCAACATGTGAGATAAAGAATCAATTTCTAGAATGACTATACTTGTTTCATAAAACAATAATTAACTTCATATATTCTCTCTAGATCCCCAACACATAACCTAGCTCTCAACAAGGCTTGTGTCATGGGCACTTGCATGAGATTGTTGTTGAAATGATGTAACAATGCACGAGTCTTAAGTAAGACATATATCCATCCTTTTGACTCGAAGATGTCCATAGGCCCACATACTGATATAGGCCCGAACCTAAAATCACAAGTGTAGAGAAGATTAACATCACAAAAGCACGCACATAGAATACTAGAAGTGTGGGCCATGCCATATCTTACCTCCTCGTGTCACACCCGAGACTGAGCTCGAATTCCTCATGCGTAACTTGCACACCTTCTCCTTGTGCCTTTTTTTATTTGCTCTTGTATCCATGCCATTGACATGATGGGGTCACCCTTGCCTCTTCGATGCTCTTCACATATTCTCTTGTCATTCTTTGTCATGCTCTTCGATCCATTTTTGCATACATTCTGAATTCTAGATCACAAAAATACTTAAATTCTCTTGTTCGTCGTGATCAAGGCATACTAGGAGTCCCTTTCCACATAACACCTCTTCTGATAATTTACTTGATTCTTGTGCCATCCAAACATGGAGAGCTTCCTCATCAACAAGCTTCAAGTACTCAGAGAAATAGTACATGCCCTCATATGCAACCATCCCTCTACCGTAGATCATTTGGGCCTTGGCCTTTGATGCACAAAATCCTTCAACACTCCCATGAAACTTTCAACCACCTAAAACATCTCCACCAGCAAGCTTCACCTCCTCAATGAGATGGATAAGCACATGGACTTGGATGTCAAAAAAGGACGTAGGCAACTCTTTTTCCATCAGACATAGGAGCTCTATGCATTCTAACTTTTTTTGTGGAATCTCTCGAGTGTCTATTTTCTTTGACGTGATCCTCCTGGAAAATGATAAAACACAAATTGATAAGTAACTTCAATTGCAAAGAAGAATCCTAGACACATTTTTGAAGGAGCAGTACCTTGCAACAACAAGCAACCCCAAACGGTATATGATATCTCAAATGCCCTCAGTTAAGCATCCATCAATTACAAGTAGCAAGATATGCTGCAAATAGTCCACCTTTGGCATTAGTATCCATACAAATTAACAAATGTCAAGAATAAGATAAGAGCCATGGCCTACCTTTAGAAAGTTATGCCAGTCATGTGTCTTTAATCCAGAAAGAGTGTTATCGTCCATAGTAAACATGTTTCGTAGTAGTGATGCACCATAGCCTATAGGTGTACTAATCAATCTCATGCTATCATTGATTGTACTCATCTGGTCCTTTGTTAGTACCCATGATAAGTTGTCTTTCCTATATTAGGACTTACTATAGGCCATAAATATGGTTTATAGTTTTGTTCCTTCAAATCTGCCCTCGTAACCTCTGAATCTTTGATACCCATAAGATGTTTCCAAAGGGAGTGTCCAACATTCTTGAAAATATGCATGGGGTCAAGAATATATGTGATTTTTAGTTCTTTCCAATATTCCAAACTATACCATATTGAGATCTGAGGCGTCATCGATGTCCATTTTCTATACCAGGCCATAGGAGTCATTCATATAGGGACCGCTCCACTCTCAATCCTTTTATTGAAATGTCTTGCCAGCTCTTTCAATCGTAATATGTGTCCTTCGCAAAAATCTTTTATGTCGGAGATATATATTCTTGCCGAGATTCTTGCTATATTTTGATCATAGTAAATCTCCGCATGGTGGACATGCCTTATACCCCTTTGTTGTTGATAAACCATGAACAATCAAAGTCTTAGTGCAATTGTTAATTCACGTCACTTCAAATCCAAACAAAGTAACTACAATCATGTACCTCAAGAATAACTATAGATAGTCCATGTTAGAGTGTTGCTAGCCTCAAAGCCTCGTTTGCCTATAGGCTTGGACATGTCAAGCACTTTTATCCCTTTCCAGAGTTGTTGTTGATCTTTGATGAGTGGTGCTAGGTACACACTGATGTATTTAACTTGTCGTTTTCCTACATTGAAGTGTTGCATTGAGTCAAAGTTTTCAAGAAGTATTCACTTATCGAGTGGATACAATTTCATACCATGTTGCTTGTGCATGTACCTAGAATTAGTAAACTCAATATTAGATGCTCCTTCTTTATGGACATTAATGGTGGTAAGTTGTAATTGATCAGCATCACCGGCCAAGTTGACCACTTAGTTGATCTATGCGAAAATGGATTGATTACATCGAGACCAACACCAAGTTTTAAGTGATGGTGTTCTTGACTAAATTTTGGCCATGTTCTATCAATGTTCTTGAAATCTTCATAGTTAGACAGAATGCGTGTAGGATCTCGTCTGTGCTCACATTCTTTTCCATCCAATCCATAAGCTTTGACAACTCTGGGCTCCAAAATAGGTACTCTATTCATGGGGATAATGAAAAATGTCTTAGAACCTTATGAGAGGAATAAGTGTTGCTCCCTCCTTAAAATGTGAGGCACCGCATTTGGAATAGAGAATGGAGTTTTGATGCTCTCCTCGATACAAAATGCAATCATTTATGCATGCATGGATCGTTTTGTAGTCAAGTCCAGGACTCTTCATCATCTTTTGTGCCTTGTTTCTTGTTTTTGGGATGGTGTTATCGGGCGGTAGAATCTTACTAAGAAAGCAATCTGGCAACAACAACAGTTTATTAGGAAAATAAACATACCCTATCACTTAACATCCATGTATTATTGTATATGATCCACTTACATGAGTAATGCTGAAATTGATACATTTCTCTAGGAGTAGTGAGCTTGGAGATTCACGATGAGGAAGGTCATAGATAATATCATCATAGAAGAACCCTCATATATCTTTGTGAGTGCTTCGTCTAGGATATATTTTCATGAGTATCATTGTCATCTATATTACTCTGAAACTAATCATCAAGAAATCCAGTCATGTTGTCAGCATTATGCTCCATATCATCAGGTTGCTCTGTTTGACATGCGTATTGCTCTCTCAACCTTTGAAAAGTACTAGGATCATATGTTCTAAGAATCCGCATACACTCTATTGACAATCGAGAGTGACCTTGATGATATAAGGTCACATCCACTCCAATATCATACTTTGGAATTTGATGATCCAATACAAATTAAACAATCATAAAGATAGAATAATTCATAATAAGACAAGTGACAACAAAGCACGAGTAAACACATTTACAAAGTCTCATCAAATTAAATTCTGACATCATGTACACATGCTATTTTAAATATACTCAAATCAATAGGACCTTGGATCCACAAGATATACTAAGTGAAAAATATAAATATACTAGTATAATGTCATGGATTAAAGCCCCTTACAAAAGACATGTGCACTAAAAAAGCTATAAATACATCTATTCTCTATGTGGAGCTGGCGGTCACCTACACCAACCATAATTCACTAGTAACTCCTCACCAGGCGGCGGGCGGCGGGTAATGATCTAATAGAATTGACTACAATCTATCTAGGTACATCTCTACTTGTGTGCACTGGCTCATGACTAGTTTCACACTCCACAAAAGTACAATTAGTTCTTTCATCCCTCCCTATGCTGCTATTGATTAGCCCTGATATATTTCCTTAAGTGTATGGTCTGTCACATCGATATATAATCTCTGTGATTTGTTATGGGAAATGTGTCTTCCAATGAGAGAGGTAGTATTAGCACATAGCCCATATGTGGTCATACTCTTGATGTAGTGAGCAAGCTGATGCCATGGACCCCATGAATAGATAGGTCCACAAATTGTCATAAGAGTGACTTAGAGAGTGAACTGGGGCATGTAAATCCTGTGCAATAGACCTCAACCTCTACTAGCAATCGAAGATGGCGCGATCACATAGCAAGCACCCCAAAAGCTAAAAACCTCTCCATCAGCCAGAAGTGATGCACCCAACTAGCCGCCATAATGTCTACGATTATATGTCTTTATGAGAGGTACTAGGCAACTAGGTAAGGAATGATCGCCAAACGTCTCGGACTGAGAACCAAGAGGTAATTGGTGTGCACATGCCTCCATTTGTAACTGAAGAACAGCTTGACTGTGGCACATGCGAGGAAGCATAGATCAATCAAGCCCCCATGAAAGACATCATCATCATCAAAAATATGTACAACTGGATTTGGCCATGATGATTGTACCTAGATGCATGGTATATATCACTTTGTCTATATCAAGACCATATAGAATTTGAACGAGTCAATTTAGAATGATTAGAAAAAGAAATATCACTTACCATAGGTTGATCTTATCTCTCTAGTACCGGTGCATCGTGACATCTTCTAAACTCTAGCTTGTGGATACGGTATTCCGTGCGGTCGGTGAGTGCCTCTACAATTCACACACCAACATGGAACTCTCTGCTCGTAGTATGTCTATGCCTCATCAGCTTCATGCTGCATGGATCTAGAGGACATCACAGAAGATGGTGATGGAGACGAGGACACACCTCCTCGCCCTATCATATGAGCTCGTAGGTGTGCTGGAGGAGGCAATGTACCGGAGGATGAGTCAGAACCTGTTTGCCATTGGAACAAAATAAAAATTATAGTAACTATACGTATTCATAGCATGTTCAATTTTGTTGCATCATATGAACCTAGTAAGTATTATCTATACTTGTAATCTATATTTAGACTCATTGTTTTGTTGCAACCTATGTTTACGTGATATGAAATTCGGTGACAGCTTGATGGGCGAGTGTTTCACAGCTCACAATTGTTGATACATGCATTTATTTTTTATTCTAAATTCTTGGATGTCACTTCGAAATGTGTAGGAGATATTGCATATTGGCAGAGAATACCTGCTCCACTAGTATGCATCCTAAGTTATGGAGGGCCTTTCGGTGAGAGATACGACTCAAGACACATTAGGATCAACAGAAGGTATGTAATATTTACTCTCTAGCTATGTAGTACTAATGTCTGTCTTAAATCTTAGGTCTTTATACACATGTTTTTTGATTCTGAACATATATGTCTATAAGATGCAGCATAAGTAGGCTATAGGCTAGGCATACATCACGTCTTGGAAGGATGGGCAAGAAGGGCTTACTTGCCACTTTTGTATGTTCATATTTTGTCTTAGATGTGCATGTAGGTGTGTATCATATGTTCTTTATATCAACTGATTACTCATGTGGTTTTCAAATAACAAATGAAGGACTATGATTGTGAGCCCACTCCTGAAGAGATAGAGACGGCCACCTATCAAGGTTATAGGTTTCTGAAGACCCAGCTATCTCCACCAGCTACTTTTGTAAGTAGTCTAAATTAAATGTCATTTTACTTCTAATTAAAGTATTCAAACATCAACTAATTACGTTTTCTGAACCATAGGAGTTGCACGGAAATGAGGACATGATGGAGGTTTATTGAGAGAGTGCCATTGGGTGCAAATCTATGTCAACGGAGAAGCCTGCATCAGGGGACTGTTATGGGCTACCACACCTCCAAGAGGTAACTCAATGTATTCACCTAAAGGATGAGCAATAGATCACAACCGTCATAGGGCACTTACCAATGCTTTGAACTTGAGTCCCTTGAGGCATCCAAGCTCACTTGTTAAGCTCCAAATCTCCAAGCTCTACCTCCACACTGTCACCGTAGAGTCGCTCACACTGTCCCATATAAGGTAATCACTCTCTCTCACTCTCCCACACAATCATGAATCACACAAGCATGAATCATACAAGCATAGAAGAGGCACAAGCACTCCACACTGTCACCGTAGAGTCGCTCACACCGTCCCATAAGGCAATCACTCTCTCTCACTCTCCCACACAAGCATGAATCACACAAGCATGAATCATACAAGCATAGAAGAGGCACAATGCTAGAATGCTTTCTCTCTCAATCTCTCTCAAGACACAAAGAAGAGCTCTCTATAGCACAAAAGGGGATTGTGTCCAAAAGGAGAAAATGCCTTATATAAATTTGGCCCTTATTCACACTTGGGCGCCCAAAACTTACTTAACTAGGCCTTGGGTGGCCAATATCTCATAATGTACAACTTTTATAGTGCCATTTCATGACACTTATTAATGTCCTCAATCGAAGGAGCATGCTTCTTAATCCAAAATGGGATTAACATCCCCCCTTCTTGATGTAGGTTTTGTCTTAGAACCTGTTACCAAGGTCTAAAGACCTCATCACCGAACTCATGTCAGTAGAAATTCCTCGGCCTTTCTTCCATTCGGGAACTTCCCGTATCCTGGGTTTGACTAGGACCTTGTTGTCTCTTAGGAGGCAAAAAGTTGGAATCACCTTCCGAGGTTAGGAATCTTTTGAAGGATGATGGTGTTGGCTCGGCAGGACCTTGAAAACAAAGGCCTTGGCGAAATCCTTCGCCATCCGCACTACTTCGGCCATAGAAACTGGCTTAGCATTCTTCACCAAAGTATCCAAGGGTTTGTTCATTCCCCAAATGAACCTAGCCATCAGCTTCTCTTCATCCAGCGGTGGCAAGTATTTGAGGAGGAGAGCGAATGCTTGGTGATATTCCGCCATAGTTCAGCTTCCCTGTTGGGTTAGCTCCAGGAACTCATTCATCTTTGTCTCCAAGAAGCCTGGAGGGCGGCAGAATCTCTTTTTGAGGTATGCTTTGAGATCATCCCACGTCTGTGTGTTCCAATCCAAGCGGTTTGTCTCACAGTGGTTCCTCCACACTACTCTTGCTGTTTCTACGATCTTTAGCCTGGCAAGAGCCACCTTACTTTTTTCTTTTGTAACCAGTGACATCGAAGTACTCTTCCATAGCTTCGATCCACTTCTCTACTGTTTCTTCCAAGTTCTCCCCTTCACCTTTGAAAGGTCCAGGCTGAGATCTATGAAGAGCTTGCAAACATCTGGGTAAAGCTCTTCCTCATCGCTTCGAGGGCTAACATTTCTACCATGACAACCTCGATCCATGATCCTATCAACATCTAGGTCAAGCTCTTCCTCATCGCTTTGGGGGCTAACATTTCTACCACGACAACCTCGATCCATGATCCTATCAATATACAAAAATTCTTTGTTAAGTCCCTTTTTCCAACTTAACCAAGACACTCAGGTGAAAAGATCACTTCAAATCTGAAAGGAAATAAACTTTAGATCCAGCTGATTCTGGGGTTCCTTAAAGTTTGGTCAACCCTCATAGAACTCTTGGATAAATATCCCTTCATACAGAACTCATTATCAGAAAATAGTCCATTCATATCCTTAACACAATAATGGTCCATCAGACCAGTAATTTCACCTGAACATTCCCCACGTTCTCAATTTGTTATTCCACAATTGGGTTTATTGGGCCCAAGGTCAAGTTGCAAACAATCTTGTTAGCACCATCCACTAATCTTATAGTGATCTGCTGAAAGTCTTGATCGTCTTCCAGGTTACTAACATCATCACTAGAATTTCTCTCCATTCATCCTCATCTCATGACTTTATTCAACTTATCTGCTTTCAACCAGAATTCAGAATCATCATCCTTCAATCAGAGTCCAAATCAATTCATCAATTCTCAACCAAAATTCTAATATCATATCAACGAGCATTCAAAAAATCATCATCTAGGTGCTTATAACTTCAAGTTCTTAGATTCACTTGTATATATTGTCAGTAATAAGAGCTACAGTATACCCACGGTATATACAAGTGGTCACGGTCCTTGGTGTTATAAGGCAAATGTCATCATATCTAGGCCTCAAGCAAGTCAGGGATTCTACACGATTTCAATACTTCCATCTAAAAACCCAATTTCCAATTTATGAATTTCCATTCTGAATATCAATTCATGTGGATTTCAACACACAATTATAGTCTTTCACTGGTAATTCATAAATTTTTGACATTTCTTGCTTCTTGGTTTATCAACTTCAACCAAATTGCTCTAATACCAATTGTGTGATCCCTGCCCTCTCTATGCATCAAATTCTGGAGTGCTAGCAGTAGCGGAAGTAGCAACCTCTTGCACAGAGCAGAGCTTCCCACTTCAACCAAATTGCTCTAATACCAATTGTGTGATCCCTGCCCTCTCTATGCATCAAATTCTGGAGTGCTAGCAGTACCGGAAGTAGCAACCTCTTGCACAGAGCAGAGCTTCCCACTTGGGGCCTCGCCCCCCACGAATGTCCGGACAAGAGACTAATCCGATGGCTCTTCCAAAACCGAACCCGAAAAAAACTTCCCCCGCCCAGAAAGCATAGGTGATTCCTCTACGAAAAATCTTCTAATGTAGTCAAGGGCCTCAACTAACCTTTGTATTCTGACCAAACCCGCGGGTCACATGGCCGAATCAAAGGAGGAACTTGCACTTGGTTCATAGAGACCAACGTTTTCTTCCCCATCAAAGAGGCACAGCCGTTGATTCTTTTCCACCATAGAACAAGGATTATCATGTAACTTCAACTATCGTAACCTGAACAAAATTGAATTTTATTATAGGAATCCATCAGTCCAGCCTAACCCCATCCAATACCATGGGTTAGCCAACCGCCCAACCATTGTATTGATAGGATCCATTATAAATATTGGGTCACGTACCAGGGAAAAGAGTTCCCAGTCCCCCTAGCATGCTTGAAAAGATGCAGAGGAGAAGAGAGCTTGAGCTCTTGCAAGCACACACACACTCACAAAACCCTAAAAGAGAACAAACAAGGTGAAAGGCTGAAAATCTTCTTCTTCTTCACCATATACAAAGACAAGAGTACACACAATATGAAAGGTACTCAACCAAATACATACTAGCATTCTCTATAGTGTGAACCCAACTCAATGAGCTGGCGCTATAACTATGCCAGTATCTAGAATGGCTGTCACACAGCCTGTCATCCCACTGGCCGCATATCACCCATGATCTCACCAACCATGCCAGTGGTGTAAGTGTGGGGCCTATCCCTTAGGCGGGTCATCGGTGTCCACCACCTCACTAGATGAGCTCGATATCTCAACACTCCTCCTCGAGCTCAACTCCATCTCATGTACACCAAGCAAAGCCCTGAATCTGCGGAGCTTCTCTGTACCCAATGCTGTGGTGAAGATGTCAGCGACCTGATCCTGTGTGCTGACATAAACAAGGTCAACGTCTCCTACCAAAACCTTCTCTCTGACAAAATGGTAGTGGACCTCTATATGCTTTGTGCGAGCATGAAAAACTGGGTTCCTAGCCAACTGTATACTGCTGATGTTGTCACAGAAAATGACAACTTGTCTATCCAGTAATAGACCCAAATCTACAACAAGTAGCTTTCTCAACCAAGCTACCTCACATGCTACCATAGTAGCACCTCTGTACTCGGCCTCTGTACTGGATAGAGCAATCGTAGGCTGCTTCTTGCTGCTCCAAGTCGCACGAGCACTTCCCAAATAAAACAGGAGCACTTCCCCAAAAAAACATGAAGCCACTAGTAGATCTTCTATCTGAGGAGATACTACCAACCCAATCAGCATCTGTGTACCCATGTATACATATCTCTGTCCCAGTTTCATAAAATAGTCCACAATGCAAAGTAGACCTCACATACCTCAGTCGTCTCAATGCATCCAAATGTGGCTTCCGAGAGGAACCTGAATAAACTGACTCACCAACCCAATAGCATAGCTCAAATCTAGCTCAGTGATTGTCATGTAGATCAAGCTTCCTACTATGCGCCTATACATAGTAGGATCCTCCAAAATCTCTCCTGAATCTGCACTCAACTTGCCATTCTGTCAATGGCACTGAGATAGGCTTATAGCCTGTCATACCATACTTGGACAACATGTCCAAGCCATACTGTCTCTGCAGTAATCCAATACCATGTGGTGACCTAATCATCTCAATGCCCAAGAAATATCTGAGCTCCCCCAGATCCTTCATCTCAAACTTCTGTCTAAGCAAGATCTTTATATTAAAGATCTCTACATCATGGTCCCCCGTAATGATCAGGTCATCTACATAGATGACAACAAGAACAACCCCTCTATCACTGTGTCTCACATACAACGAGAAATCTGCATTGGCTGCATGAAAGCCAATAGTGACAAGATATTCAGAAATCTTGTCAGACCATGCTCTTGGTGCTTGTTTTAAGCCATACAAGGTTTTCTTCAACCTGCAAACATGCTCGGGGTGACTCACATCCTCATAACCAGGTGGCTGCAATATATACACCTCTTCCTGCAAATCCCCATGCAAGAATGCATTCTTTACATCCATCTGCTGATGTAAAGACCATTGCATTCTTTATATCTGATGTAAAGAATGCAAGAATGCATTCTTTACATCCATCTGATGTAAAGACCATTGCATTCTTTACATCTATCTGATGTAAAGACCATTGCATTCTTTACATCCATCTAATGTAAAGACCATTGCATTCTTTACATCTGATGTAAAGAATGCATTCTTTACATCCATCTGATGTAAAGACCATTGCATTCTTTACATCCATCTGATGTAAAGACCATTGCTTTGACGCAGTCACTGCTATCACAACTCTCATTGTTGCCATCTTGGCAACTGGGCTGAAAGTTTTCTCATAATCAATGCCATATGTCTGCGCATATCCTTTGGCTACTACCAATCTAGCCTTGTACTTGCTTATGCTTCCATCATTGTTATGTTTTACTTTGTACACCCACTTGCATCCAATGGCTTTCTTGCCTTCAGGCAATTGCACTAAATCCCAAGTCTCATTTCCATATAGTGCATCCATCTCCTCATCCATAGCTTTCACCCAACATGCATTTCCAACAGCCTCATCAATGCATGTGGGCTCTACAACCTGTACAACTTTTGCCATGTATGCATAGTGATGTGCCACATAACCATCATAGGTAAACCTCTGCACAGGACTCTTCAGTCTCCCAGATCTTCGCAGCTTTGAATTCATGGCTTCCATAGCCTTCTTTACACCAGGTGTTCTCATAGCTGGTATCCCAAGATCCTCATCAAGGCTTATCTCTGAGCCACTAGACTCTCCATCGACATGAGAATGCCCTACAGAAATGTCAGGCATACTAAGGGGCTCAACCACTTTCTCTTTGCCTTTATGTGATGTACTAACCACATTATTGCAGGATTGGTGTTATGATGCAGCCTGCCACTCCATGGTCTATGAACTGAACCACTAGATGAGGACTCTCCTAGTCCACTCAAAGACTGTGATTACTAACTTGCATTCTGTGCAACCACATTTCCACTCACATCAGCCCCAACAGCTTCTTTTTCAGTAGCATACCAGCTGCTCATCTCATCAAAAACAACATCCCTCCTTACCCTCAACTCACGTGCAACAGGGTTATAATGCCTGTATCCCTTTTGCTCAAGGGAATACCCAATAAACACACATTTTTCAGCTTTTGGATCCAGCTTAGTTCTCAGCTCATCTGGCACATGCACATATGCAATGCATCCAAAGACTTTCAGATGAGACAAATCAGGTTTTCTGCCCAGTAAACCTCTCCTCTGGAGTTACATCATGTATGGCTACAGTTGGATTCCTGTTCATGATGTAAACTGTTATAGATACAGCCTCAGCCCAATAGCTATGCGGCATATTCTTCTCTCTCCCATCAATGCTCACGCAATCTCATCAATGCTCACGCAATCTCAGCAATGTGCCTGTTTTTTTGCTCAGCAACTCCATTTTGCTGCGGAGTGTATCTGCATGTAAACTGTCTCTCCCAATACCATTCTTGTTCAAAAATTCAGAGAAGTCATTGGAGAAGTACTCTCCCCCTCCATCTGACCTTAGGCACTTTACATATTTCCCTGTTTGCTTTTCAACCATAACTCTGAAATTCTAAAAATGAGTGAACACCTCACCCTTCTCCTTCATGAATTATACCCACACTTTCCTTGTGTGGTCATCAATAAATGTCACATAATACCTGCAGCCTCCCATAGACATGGTCTTTGTAGGACCCCATACATCTCAATGCACAACATCTAGTGCATTTCTGCTCACATTTTTGTCACGTGGAGATACATGCTTTGTTTGCTTTCCAAATTGGCATGCTTCACATATTTTCTGTATACCTTCAACTTTAAACTTTGGCAGCCCTGTCACAATTCCTTGAATCTGCATAGACTTCATTCTCTGCACATTCACATGTCCAATTCTTTTATGCCAAATGTCTGTGTCTGCAACAATTCCTGAACCTTTTGCAAACATCACAGCACTCACTTCAGGCATGTTTACATTCAATGTAAACATTCTGTCCACTCTGTTACCTTTTGCAACCAACCTGCACTTGTCTTTAAAGTCTTCAACATAACAACCATCAGGATTAAACCGAACCTACAAACCCTGCTCAATCATCTGGCCAACTGAAACCAGATTCTTTGTTATGTTTGAAACATGAAGTACATCTGCAAGGTACTTCACTTTGCCATCCTGCATAGACAATGGCACATCTCTAACATGGGCAATTGGATGAGCAGTGTCACCCCTTGTTTTCACAAAACCTGGTCTTTCAAGGTTATTCATCTCCTTGAATCACTCCCCATGACTTATCATGTGGTTTGAAGCACCTAAATCAACATACCATACATCATCTTATTGTGCTGCTTCAACATTTTCAGACATGGCATTAACGACATACTACTGCATAACAACCAACCTTTCATTATCCTCATTGTTTCTGCTCGAGGATGCATAGTTGTTTTGCTGCAATTTCCCATTTTGCATGTCAGCCTGCTTCTTATAACAATCTGCCTACACATGTCTAGGCTTACCGCCGCAATAAAAGCATCCACGTGTATCATTATGCTGCCTTTGCCAATTTCCACGACCTCTTTGACTCCCCCTGCCTCTAAATTGGCCTCTTCCATGTGTGTGTTGTTGTGAATTCTGGGACTGTTGTTGTTTTGCTGCTGTCTGCTGGCCATAATTCTGATTACCTGTTCGACCACCTCCTTGGCCGCGTCCACGGCCTCCTCTACCTCGTCCTCTTCCTAAACTTGTGTAGAAGGCCTGTTGCTATGAACTGTTTTTGTTTTGTGAAGGTTGTTGGTCTTCACCCAAGCTCTTCTCTTCTATAATCAACATAGACACTAAATTTGTGAAATTGGGAATGTTTTCTTGAGTCTGAATAGATGTCTTGAACACCTTGTATTGTGGCCCGAGAACACGTAGAGAGACTTCCACCTTATCATCATCATCTACTGAAACGCCAATAGATGCAAGGGGTTCCACAATACCCTTGATCTTCAATGCATAGTCATTCATAGATATACTCTTTTTCTCCACAGTATGAAGTTCATTATTCAACTGTATCTTTCGTGCCTTGGTATTCATTTCATAGAGTTTTACCAAGGTGTCCCATGCCTCCTTGGGGGACTTGGCATCCTGTATGTGCCCAACCATGGTGTCATGTATACTGATGGAGAGCCAATACATAATTTTTCTCGCTCCTTGGTTCCAATTCTTGAACTCTTTCACATCTGCAGTAGTTGGATTGATCTCCAGTATCTCTGGTGTCTCTTCATGCTCACCTTCTATGTAGTCCCAATAACCCTTTCCCATTAGAAAATTTGTCAACTTGAACCTCCAAGCATGGAAGTTGTTCTTATCAAGCTTCTTAGCAACAATCTGGTTTATGCCATCATTTGACATCTTGCCAGACACACAAATTTACCAGAAACAGCACTCTGGTTTGTCCTTCACAAACTGTTGTATTTTTTGCAGCGGTACTGTACTACACTCAAATGTCACAACCAGTGACCTCAATGTGCATACATACACCCAATGGCAACTATTGACCTGATTGCAGCACACACAATGTCTACACAACCAATCTGTCTTCCTGCAGTTCTTAAAACAAAGTTCTGTAGAGAATCGATGACTTACCTGCAGTGCTTGAAATCGCCTGCTTTCTGAAAAACGGAGGTCCTAACGCGCCCAAAACGCTTTTTTGGCCCAAAAACTATAGTCCAACAAGATAGTATAGCTACCCTATAGCTTTACTCCCGCGAAGAAAGCTCCTCAATCAGAGATCGTTTGTCGGTGCCTCTCGTAGAGCTCCCGACAAGGGTGTAGTCGCCAACACAAATAGGGAAGAGTAGATGAAGCTCTTACTCTCGTACCACTTCCTGTGCTTCTCTTGCTTGCAGCTCAGTCCTTAGCATGAACCAAGCTCTGATACCATGAAAACATGTAGGGGAGAAGAGAGCTTGAGCTCTTGCAACAAGCACACACACACTCACAAAACCCTAAAAGGGAACACACAAGGTGAGAGGCTGAAAATCTTCTCTTTCTTCACACAACACTCAACACACCATATACAAAGACAAGAGTACACACAATATGAAAGGTACTCAACCAAATACATACTAGCATTCTCTATAGTGTGAACCCAACTCAATGAGCTGGCGCTATAACTATGCCAGTCTCTAGAATGGCTGTCACACAGCCTGTCATCCCACTGGCCGCATATCACCCATGATCTCACCAACCATGCCAGTGGTGTAAGTGTGGGGCATATCCACCACCAGTGTCCACTGCCTCACTAGATGAGCTCGATATCTCAACACGGCTCTCATGCAAAACTTAAATAGACACACCACTTATGCACCCAATTTGAAATTGCCTTTTCTTAGACTCAACTATCTCCAAAACAGTGTTGCAATAAAACCACAGTGTTTCCATCATAGTCCTCAGTATTCCATTTCCTGGGTCCAATTCCTACATTCTTTCCTCGGCGTTTCTTTCCTCGGCGTACCTATGGCATCATTGGCAATCAAAACGCTCACCACCTGCTCACTCTCAGGGGCCTTTTCAATAGTTCCTAGCCCATAGTACCCATGAATATAATCAAGTATTCCATTCATTCCTTCCTCAGTGTACCTATGGCATCATTGGCAAAACTAGAATGCTCACCACCTAGCCCATAGTACCTAGGAATATAATCACATAAAATCCATACGGACTCTCTATTTGAAGATCAACTAGATCAACCAACAAGATCCATGTAAAAGAGCCATGAACTCATCTGTTGGAAGACCAGCAAGGCCAATCAATTAGATTCATGCCCGTGTTCAGAGAAAACAAACTCCAAACTCATTTTTCTTCCTCGACGCACCTGTGGGTATCTTGGGCGAGACCCAGAGCTCGAGCACCATATGGTCAGCACCCTCTAGGTTCCTTCTTCCTAGGTGACCTAGCATTTCACTCATAGGCCGCTTCCTTGGTCCCTCATCCACCGTACCGGAAGCTCACCATTTTAACCGAACCGAGGCTGGTCAAGACCTCGGCCGATCTTACCACGCGAGACATCCTTCTTTGACTCTCCATCAGCTGTTGCAAAATTTCCACTTAGGTCCCCAGGACCTCATTCCACAAAATAGTCAAAATGCTTCCCCCAGCATTCTTGACATAAAACAATCTTTAAAAATAGGTTTCACATACAGATACAGTTCCAAACAAAATTCCCATTTCCACATCCTTTCATATCATTTCTCATCATTCCACATCATTTCTCATCATCCCATATCATTCCACATTATTTCTCATTATCCCACATTTTTCTACATCAATTCACATCACGAACCGCTCCCGACATCAGTGTCGTTATTAACACCGTAAATCACGGGACCTTGCCAAAAATAAGTAAACTATCCTGACACCTATGATGCCATGAGGTCTAACAAAATCAAGAATCGTGAAGGTGCAGAAATTCGTTCATGATGTGAACTTTTTCAGAACTCCTCACGGCGTGAACCATTTTTGTTCACCATGTGAACCATTTTAGAAGACTTTCACGGTGTGAACCCATTATTTTTCACGACGTGAACTTTTTCCTACAAACTCACGGTTTCATCTCCAATCCAACGCACTAGTTTGGTATAGTCAGGCGGCAAATGCTATGAATGTCTGGAAAGAAGTGACACCTACAACAAGGACGAGGAATTCAGAACCCAAGAGCAAACATTTTTGAACATGTGAAAGAGAAAAAAAACATTCATGACTTGAATCGTTTTCTGACACTTCACGCCGTGAATTGTTCTCTGCAATCTCACGACCGCCGCCGCCAGGAACAGATCGATAAAAATTGATCAAAACTAAATTGGGTCATCACTCAAAGTAGCTTATTAAATCATACATACATGCACTTAAGATCTAGAAAGCTCATCGGAGATGATCTTACACCTGAAGATTGTGCATCGAATCACCCAAGATCTTTCTTTAAAAAAAGTGTGGGTTTTGGTCACTCAGTAAGCACTCACTTGAGTGTCCTAAGAAACCTGACCACCGTTAAAACTAGTAGTGAAGAGTCCATGGCAGAAGGGTTGAGGTACTGTGGGTTTGGGGAAGAGGAGAAACCACCCTCCCCAACGAGATCTAGTGGTATCATTGATATTGCCTGGGGATTTTTTTGGTCTCCAAACTAGTCTCATGAGATGAAGAAGCGCAATCTACGAGTAGCATGGGTCCGTCAATGTAAGATTCCTCCCTCTAGATTTTGAGATGTAAAGGTGTAAGAACCTCCCTTTCAGTCTCTGTAATCATCCCCTAATTCAGAATGCAAGAAAACATTGTTTCACCCTGTTTTGATCTAGAGAGAGAAAATATTCTAGAGAGAGAGATAATATATTCTTGAAATATTTTTGGATAAGTACTTTCTCCCAGTTAATAGGAAGAGATCCCCTGAAGCAAAATCTTAAAAAGAGTTTTCCAATGTGCATTAAAAATTAATTGAATATGTGTATTATTGGACATCTTGGCCTAGGGGTATATAATTTCAGAAAATTTTGATTAAGGTCCAAAGAGTGTTCAAAAAGGGCCAATAAGGTTAATCCAAGTGTTGGAATAAGAAAAAGGCAAAGAATGAAAGAAAATCCCCCAAATATGAGTAAATTCTCACATAAGATGAAGAGTTGACTAGTACTGGGTTTATTAGTAAAATAATGGGATTTTTTAGTAAAAAAATAAAATTTTTGACACCTCAGAATGGGGAGAAGGGCTCATGAAGGAGGCGCCTAAAAATCACATGAAGGGGGCATTATTAATTTAAAAAAATGAGATATTTTCATCTCTCCTTTCTTCTCCTTCAAACCAAATCAAAAAAGTGAGCTAAACTAGTCTAAAACTTATCCAAAATGGATCAAACTCGAGCTGGAAGCCTCTAGATTCTAGTTGGTTTGTGGCCTCCCTCTCCTATAAAAAGACCCCCATTCCTTTGTATTTTCATATTGGAGTAACTCTATGCTAGTGTAATTTTCAGTTTAGTATATTTCTATTATATCTCTACTTTGCCTCTCCATTAGGAAGCTTTGCGGCTTCACTAATCCTCTTCTTCTCTTGGAGATTACCTTCTTTTACTTGGTGGCCATGCTTCTTTTTTGAGGGCTTCACATTTCCCTAAAGAATCAAGCCAAAAACCAAGGGTAAGCCTAAAACAATGGTGTTTTACTCTCTTCTAAATGGTAATCTTCTTCCCAACCCCTTTAATGTTTGGGAAGTATTTTAGTCTATGGTTTCTTCTTTAAAACCATGCTTTTATTGATTATATTGTTTAAATGGATTAGTGCTAATCTTTTATGCCTAAATGTAATATTTTTGATTTGTAAATCTCTCTTTTTGTAAGAATACTCACCTTTATGGATTAATCCTTCTTGGAAGGATAGATCTTAGTCCTAATCTCATTTTCTTAACCAAATCTTTACGTCTAACAAGCTAGAGATAGAGATTAAGTATTTTTATGATTTTTAATTTTTATGATTTTTAATCTAATTAAAATGAGGATTAGTTCATTTAAAATGAGGATTAGTTCATTTATGCTTGTTTTGTGATAAAAAATTCATATTTATCCATTCTAAAGCAAAAGAGAGCTTGGGCTAACATTCTTCTAATTATTTTCATATGGAAGTCATAATTGGGTATTTTTCTCAAATAAATAAGGTGCTTAAATATAATTATGTTTATGTTTAAACTTAGGTTTATGCATAAACTAATTTTTATGTTAAAAATATTATTTTAACCATTTTTTATTCACAAAAAATACGGGGAAGTTATGGTAAAATTTTATCAGTAGAAAATGAAGGTTTAGAAATAAATAATTTTTATTCTAAAAGAGAGACTTTGAGTATTATTATTTCATAGAAAATGCGGGGAAACTATGGCATAATTTTTATTATTAAAAAATGATTTTTTGGCATAATTAATTTTTATGCTAAAAGTGGAAATTTAAGCATTCTCATTTCACAGAAAATATAGGGAAGTTATGGTGAAATCTTTATCATTAGAAAATGAAATTTATGCATAAATAATTTTGTTGATCTACTAGCTAGCTCAGAATTAAGCTTTCTTTGACAATAATAATGACCTCTTCTCACACAGAGAACTCATCAAAAAATTAGTAGAATATAGTACAAATCTCTTCATGTAAGCCTTGAGAGTAGATAAACTTCTCTCTTTTCTTCTTGTCGCTTGTTGCTATGAAGTACCTCCTTTTTGAGCTAAATGCAGAGAACTTCTTGACCTCCTCCCTTCACACAGTCGAGAGAGCTCAATCATCGAGTATTTAAGCTCTCTTGGCCACCTTGAGGCTCTATTTTGAGCTTGCTATAGCTCACAGGATTGTTGCTTCTTGGAATGGATCTCACATAGAGCTAGAACTCAACTTCACACAAAATTTCTTCACATAGTATAGCCTCACAAGTTATGAACTGTTACCATATTATAGTAGTGATGTGTGTGAACACACTTAGGACCGCCGGGGCACTTTTTCCCTCACTAGGAGGTTTTTTCCCCCGTGCATTGTATATACGCCCATTATCTTCTAGGGCTTGTTATCTTTCATTTTTGGCACTCATAATACACTACTGTGTTGTGCTCAAGCTTCCTCATCTTCTTGAAGTTGTGTGTGCATTCCTGCAACCCTAATTCCAACAATTGGTATCAGAGCAGGCTTCCTCCTCCTGGGCAGCATCACCGGCACCTGCCGCTTCATCTCCTCCGATTGCGACGAGGTTTCACGAGCGTCTGCAGGTTAGTATATGCTGTGGGAGAGCCCGTAGGGCATGTTCGTTTCAGAATTTTGATCTGAAGTCATTTCGCCCTCCGTTTTTGCATTCCAAGTACTGCGCAGGCAAAATCGTCCTACTGTGCAGATTTTCTGTCAAGATTAAAATCTGCAAGACAGGTGCCCATTCGTCTGTTTTGGGCTGTGCTACATAGCACAGGTCGATTTTATACAGGTTTACCTCTTACAGACAGCATTTACATCTAGTAGTACAGTCATTGGCCATGGCTGACAACAATGATGTATTCCGCATGTTGGCTGCTGAGGATAAGTTGGATGGCACCAACTATCCATTGTGGGCATATATGATGCGACATGTATTGGTAGCAAAGGGGTTATGGAACATTGTGCAGGGTATTGATGCACGTCCTATTGTGGCTGGGAATGCTGCAAACACATCAGAAACAGGTACTGTTGATGATGGTACAGGCACAAGTGCTGTAGCAGCTGTTCGAGAACCACCACTTTCAGCAGAGCAGATTCGTTGGGATGGTAGAGATGCGCAGGCTCATGCCTTGATTGCGCTGTCTGTCAAACGTACCATTATCCCACATATTCGCTCCTGCAGGACTTCTAAGGATGCTTGGGACGTACTTGCCACATTGTATCAGGCAAGAAATGAGGCTCGTGTTGCTTATCTCCGAAAACAGTTGGAGAGTGAGCATATGAACGAAGGTGATTCTATGGATAGCTTTTTGACAAAGATCAAGGATTTCAAAGAGCAGCTCATTTCTGCAGATGAAATCCTGTCAGACAGTTCACTTGTGCAGACTGTTTTGAATGGTCTACCAGATTCTTATCAGGGTTTTGCTTCCACTCTTCGCTTGATGATGAAAGGCAATCCCAATGCCTTATCATTTGAGGAGTTAGTTTCTGTTTTGCTGCAAGAAGACCAGTCAAGGCAAAACAGGAATATTATGCGTGTCGCAGATCAAGCTTTCGTTGCTAGTCAGAGAAGCGGAAAAGGTAAAGCTGGCTTTTCTTCTAGTAAGCAGAAATCTGCAAATGCTGCGCAACCAAAGAAGGAAGACAAAGATGAGAAGAAGGGTGACAAACAGAAGACATTTTGCAAGTACTGTAAGGGAAATGATCATGTCATCAAAGCGTGTCCTAAGCTGGCTGCGAAAGAGGCTAAGAAGAAAGAGGCTGGTATGGCTGTTGCAGATGCCTCTCCTTCTAACAATGAATCTGCTAATGTTGTGCTAGATACAGAATGGGCATTCAATGCGCAGTGCAGTTATGACCCATCTTTGCATGACACATGTATGTCTGCAGTAGATTCAGATGTATGGTACTTTGACAGTGGTGCCACTAAGCATATCACCTCGCAGCGCAGTTTATTCACTTTCCTTGAGTCTGCTCCCACAGGGAATACTGTCACTTGTGCCAATAACTCCTCTTATCCCGTTGAAGGAGTTGGACAGATTGTGCTGAATGTTGCAAATGGCAACACCTTTACACTTTTTGATGCATTGTATGTGCCAGGGATCAAAAAGAATCTGCTGTCAGTCTCCGCATTTGCCAAAATAGGTTTGGTTGTAAAATTTGTGGATGACAGATGTACTGTTCATGATCTCTCTTGTGGTGACATCATTGTAGCATCTGGTTCACTATGTCGAGGGCTGTATAAGCTCAATATGGATGGCAAATGTGTAGAGGATTCAGCATGTGCTATTATGGATACGCAGGCTATTTCAAATGCAAAACTGTGGCATGCACGTTTTGGTCATCTGAATTTTGCAAGTTTGCTGCGCCTCCAGAAATCTGAAATGGTGTCTTCTTTGCCTAAGCTTGAGGCACCTGTCAAGCATGTTTGTGAGGGCTGCATATTGGGTAAAATGCAGCGTGCTTCCTTTCCCAAAGATGGATCAGTGAGAGCTGAACGCAGATTGCAGCTTGTTCACAGTGATGTTTGTGGTCCCATGCAAACTCCATCATTTGGAAACTACCTTTACTTCGTGACTTTCATTGATGATTTTACCAGGCATGCATGGGTATATCCTTTGAAGGCAAAGTCCGAAGTGTTTTTGTGCTTCAAACAGTTTTTGGTTATGGCTGAAAATGTGTCAGAAAGTAAGATGGGCACCCTCCGTTCAGATCGAGGGGGGGAGTATATGTCTTCAGAATTTAATGCATTTTTGGCTGAGCGTGGGATAAAACACCAATGTACAGTGCCGTATACACCACAGCAAAATGGTGTGGCTGAGAGAAAAAACAGGTCTCTCATGGAAATGGCAAGATGTATGGTTAAGAGTCAAAGTCTACCACATGGTTTTTGGCTTGAGGCTGTCATGTGTGCCACTTATGTACTAAACAGGTGTCCCACCAAAGCATTACAGGTTGTCACTCCATATGAGGCTTGGCATAGCCGCAAGCCATCTGTTGGCCATTTACGTGTTTTTGGTTGCCTGGCATATGCATTAGTGCCTGTGCAATATCGCAGAAAATTGGATGACAAAGCTGTCAAATGTATTTTTGTTGGATATAGTGCTGAGAGCAAAGGCTATCGTTTGTATCATCCACAGACAAAGCGCATTTTGGTTAGCCGTGATGTTGTATTTGTGGAAGATGCAGTTCAGCCCTTGGTTTCATGTACTAAGGAGACAGATATCAGCTCACGTGATGTCTATGATACATTGTTGCCTCTTTTCAGTGGTGCACAGTCAAGTGCAATACCTCATGAGGCAGTTTTTCAGCCTATGCAGGTTTTAAATGATGGCACAGATCAGCCTATATCTGATGCAGATGTGCATGATGCACTTGAGGATGAGAGACAAGAGATTGAGGGCTCTAGAAACATGCCTAGATGGCTGGTGCAGACTTTGCGTGACAGCAAGTTGGATGCCCCTTTGTCTAGTCGCACTCGTTCTGGCTCTAATGGTGCCTCTTATGCGTCAGATTGTTATGCATTGGCTGTTTCTAGTATGTGCGATGAAAGTGAGCCTGTTTCATTTGATGAGGCACAAAGTTCAGAAAATTGGATGGCTGCTATGCAAGCAGAATACGATGCTATTATGAAGAATAGTACATGGTCTTTATGTGACTTGCCCCCTGGCAAGAACGCCATTGGCACTAAGTGGGTATACAAATTGAAGCGTAAGCCTGATGGCACAGTG